>NC_081408.1:190551694-190774194 GCF_030272615.1 Cryptomeria japonica
AGGAGTATGGAGAAAGGTAAGAAGATGGTAGAGGCACAGCCAATTGATGACATTGATAACTACTTAGCTAGGAGCAACAAGAAGAAAGAACCTAAGAAAGTTGAGATTTTGTCACATATAGCTAGAGATGAGACAAGAATGTGGATTGCACAGGTGGCTATACATATTGGAGATGTGACGATGGACATTGCTACTCCCATGGATTTCCAAATTACTTCAGTTGCCCTTGGCCGCACTACAAAAGAACAGGAATTTTAGGATGTTGGTGATACCCTCAAGGCAATCAGTGTAAGATTGGACCAGGAGATAGAGAAGAGAGAGAAGTATGAAGAAGAGAATATCAGACTTAGAGAGTATATTGCAGGGATAAGGCGTGAGAAACCCACCCTTATTTCCCTTATTGCAGATGATCATGGACTACATACACATTATGAGGCAGCGAGAGATACACTCTCGGAAGTGGAGAAATGGATTGAGGATACGAAGAGGCAAGCGGATAATTTCCTTACTCATTTTGTCTAGACTTTTGACAAGACAACAAGGCTCATATTCAGGATACAGTATTTGGAGGGAGTTTGAGAAGAATCCCGACCTATTCAGGAGAAGACTATTCCACACCTCAGAGCTTTGAAGAGGATTCCTATGTCCACATTGATCAGAGAGAATATTGTGCAGAATGGAGATAGATACGATTTCCATGGCTGGTATTGTTCATTGGCCATGAAGAAATTCACTTATGCGAGTGCACAACAGAGTTGTGCAGAGATGGAAGGATCAATTCATGATATTCAGTTGAAGATCCTTGCCTCAATCGAGGAATTATTGGGAGTTGATGTTAGTGAAGCCAATGGGTTACACTTAGCAAAATTGAGGGACAAAATGAAGTTCATGTACTTCACACAGTTGGACTCTTTGATGAAGAGTCGGATAGATGACTTGGTCTCTTTGTTGATTCATGTCCATAATTCGCAGAAGCTTATGCCAGATTGGGAGAACACATTGGATGCTTGCTCGGATGCTTTGAACGTGATTGATTTACAGCAGGATGCCTTACACAGCATTTCCATGGAGGAATTAGATTCTGTATTAGCTAGATTCTTGGAGTATGTTGTAAGAGAGAGAGAGATGCAGGGTGGAATCTTCTAGAAGATTCCCTATTTGATGACTAGGTATCTTCTCATTGGGCCATATGTTGGTGGCTCCATTTTTTATGTAAACCCTAATTATGGCAACTTTAGGGCTTTGTTGACATGATCTTAGCCCTTGATTTTGTTTGAATCTTGGCCATCCATTTTGTTTGAGACTCTATATAAGTCTCATTGCCTCTCATTTGTAAGGGAGAGATTTTTGAGAATTGTTGGTCGATGCTGCAGATTTGAATATAAATCATTGTTTGACTTGATGGTGACTTTTGTCTAAGTGTTGTCTTGCATTCAAGGTTCTCGATTCCTCCAAGTTAATTTAGAATTTGCTTTCAATGTTTGTTAGATTGGATGAAAGAATTGTTGAATGTATTTGTGTGGAATCCATTTATCCATACCACTAACCTCTTGTTGATTGTAAGTGCGCCTTGCATGGTCAACTGGAAATTTATGCAAACTTAACTTCAATTATTATACGTCCATTGCTATGCATGAACTTGGATGGTATCAATGTCTGATGATAGTAATTTGAAAATCTATGAAATATACCTTAGATGATTGCACTAAGCTCGTGTCAAATCTATTCGACTTGATGGTGAGGCCTTGCCTAGTTCGATTCCACTGAATTTGTTCATCACTTCTTGCATTCTAAGTTTTAGAATACAATTCCTAAACCCTATTCCTTTTTCCCCCTTTTTTTAGAAAGTCTTGTTAGAATTAAGTCAAGAACTTCATTGCCAAATCCTAAGTTATCAGCACACCCATTCCATATTCATGATATATATAGTTGATTCGAACAATTATGTAAGTCCCAAAGTGAAAACAGCAATTCACATCAACCATTGAGTTACCCACTCGTCAAAACCTGACTATAGAAACCTTGGAATCACTTTAGTTGATCTTACCCTTAGCATCTGAGGTGATTTTGTTCAAGGGAGGGTAAAGTACTTTGGTATTTTATTTTGATGCTTGCATGTGCATAAAACACACATCAACAAGTTGTACTTTTGGCATCATAAAACATGTTAAAATGTTTCTTTTTATTAAAAAAAAACTTCCTCTAAGTGGTTTGACCCATTGAGCATCTAATTCCTCATTAAAAAATAGCCATATTATTAAGTTATAACTTCTAGGGAAATGTGCCAAGGGGCCACTTTATTATAATATAAAGTGATTATATTATTTCACTTTATTATTATTTATTTAATCCAGCTTAGGACATATTTCAATATTTCCTAATTTATTCATAAAATGCTCAAATGAGCTCAAAACTAAAAACTGCTTGTAGCCACCTGACTATGAAGGAAGCTTGAACCTCATAGGCCAACTGGTAGTTCTCCCCTAAAATCTAGGGATGCTCCTAAAAAGTAGGAAACTGACCCTGTCAACCTGAAACTGAACCCCAATGGTCCTCCTCTGCTATGTGTACCTCTAGAAGGTTTGTCAATGAATTGGGAGTTCCTCCTAAAAAATAGGAGATGCACTCAAAGTCTCCAAAACGTTCTCAGAGGTCTCCAGATGCCCCCTAGACCACTTCCAACCAATCCCTAAAAAATAGGGATCCCTCCTAAATTTTAGGAAACTGTTGTCGACTGCTCCAAACTGCTTGCCTGAAAGGCTCATGCATGACTCTCTAAGCCCTTGAGTTGGTTCCCTCCACGCTCTGCTGGCCTACAGGAACCATAATAGACCAACCCTGCTAGAAATGTTGTCACTAAGGAAGGGCAAAAATTGGAGAGCACACAATTATACTAACAAGGGGGGTGGGGGTGCAGGTGAATTAGTATAATAAAAATCTTTTAATTTTCAAACATTGTTTAGTCACAAGAAAAATAATTCAAAACCTTAAACAACCACAAATTGAAGATCTAGAAAGTAAGAACACAAAAGAACACACAATTTACATGGGAACCCTTGCAAGCGAAAACCACGACAAAATATTGCTTTTGTATTAGAAACTTCTTATGATCTTTCTAGGCACCAACCCAAAGGTGACACAAATCCCATTTAGATGATTCAGAGACAGCAACCCACTGGAAACACCAATCCCCCCATCACAAATGGGGACCCCCTCTTTTGCTTTCAATTTTAGGTTTTAGATAGGTTTGGCAGTAGTCAAATCCTTTAAATTGAGTGAGGTTGAGTTGATTTGCTCCTCAACACCTTGGCTATGGACGACATATGATGATCATTTCATTTGATCATCATCATCAGAGATAGAGACAATGAATGAAAGTATGAATATAATCATCAGAGATTGAGATGATAGATGCTAGACCAAGGCTTAAACTGCATGGGAAGGCTTTGATAATGATGAAGGACCCTCTGAATTGGGAAGGTGAGTGCTACTACTCATGAAATTAAGCAAGTTTGAGTCACTATCAGTGACCCCCCCAAAACCCCACCTTGCCTTAGCTCTCAGTCAATGCCCCCTCAAAAGTCCGACCTCTTTCAATCAATGGGGTAGGAAAAGTCCGATCTCTTTCTCTCACAATCGGTGACCTCTTGAAAGTCCAATCTAGATGAAGGAGCCCTTTTGCTTAGCGAGATAAACATTTCTAAGGGTAAATGCTTGATGTTTGATAAGATTGAAGTGATTGAGCAAGCAAAGCTAGCATCTTTTGTTCGTTGTCAGTGAAAGGTGAAAACCCCAATCACTTTCAATCAATGACCCCTCAGAACCACGACCTTTCTCAGTTAGTGCTCTATCAAATCCACAACCCCCTAAGATGACTGTCAATGCTAGGTGAAATCTCCACCCAAGGATTGAAGAAGATGTTTAAGTCAATGATCATGTTAATGGTGAAGGGAAGATTAATTCAAAGCATCAAGTATGATAAGGAAAAGATCAAGGCGGATCATTGAGAAGTTTGAAGGCATTGTCAGTGCCTCCCGAGAAGTCCAATCATTCTCAGTAGATGCCCCTTAGAAACCCCGACCACATTTAGTCAATGCCCTCTCCAAAGTTCGGTCTTTTAGTCTCTCGGTCGCTGCCCCTTTGAAAGTCCGACCTTTTCCAATCAGTGACTAGGCAAAAACCCGACCCCTCACAATCAATGCCTAGGCAAAAGTCCGACCACTTTTGGTTGATGCCCAAGTGAAAGTCCGAACTTCTTGTGCTTGTCAAAAATCAAAATGAGGAAGAGGTATGTTTATGCTTAAAAAAGGGGCCCGCCTAGGAAGTTAAAGTTTTTATTCAAAATTTGAAAAGGTAATACAAGTCGGCTTTTTGTCTTGAAATCATCAAATGCAAAACATTAAATGAATGGAAGCAAGTCGGCTGCCTAATTCAATCAAAAGACATACCATTCGATCTCTATAAAGATAGGGTTGATCATTTCATTTGATCAATCAATGATCCTATTCTTCATATGCAGCGATCCTATATTATCAAGTGGCAGCGATCCCATTCAAGCAAGGCGAACTCATTCAAGACTCAGTGAATCCTCCATTTGCAAAGCAAATTATCATCCAAGGATGGTGAATTTGTTATTGCAAGCAGCAATCTTATCTTCATTCCAGAAAGGCGGATTCATCTTCAAGGGTTAGCAAATTCATAATTGCAGATCAGCGATCCTGCAGTGTCAAAAGAAGTGAATTCACCATCAATAATCAGCGAAAACATCAATATTTGCCATCACTATAACAGCGAAAGCTCATTGACACAAAGGTAATTTTGCCAAATTGAAGACAAATTTGAAGCTACCAGGCTGTTTAGAACTTGATCAGGTTATCTTTGATCATTTTGATTGAAATCAGACTTTAGAATAGTGCTGGTACAGCTTCAGGTTTATGATTTTAAAGAGGTTCCAGTCATGGAATACTTCTTTTATCATGTTTTGATCATCTAGCATGCTTTAATGCACAATTCATTATCAATAGATGATTATTTTCAGATTTTGATAGTCTAGGGTTTATATTTACGCCTAGGGTTTTAGCAATTCATCATGATTTTAATGATTCCATTAGTTTTTTAAGGAGGAATTGCTAACCTAAATACAATTTAGATGTTGTAGACAATAAGGTTATATCAAAACCCTAACTTAGATGCCTCTTTCAAGTAGAATATGGCAGCCCCGAAGATATGAGCAATTTCAAGGCAAACCCTCATCAAGGAGGACTCAAGAGGAGTGATGCCCAAATCAAAGATCACATCATTTTGGAGCAATGTAGGAGACACTAGTCTTGGTCAAATCGACATTAAGAAGTTTCAAGGTCCCTTATACACAAGCAAGCCATCCGGATTCTCAAAGAAGATGATCAAGAGTGGGATTGTAAATGCAGCATATTTCCTTCCGACCATCCAATGCAATGAATTGATAGTTGAATGTGCCAGATACTACAATGCCAACACCAAAACAATAGTGGCACCTGATGGTAGAGTACTTGCTTACCTATCCGAGACAGCCATCGGCGAAGCCTTCCACAACTAGGATCACAAAGGCATGGTCTACAGGAGCAAAGGAGCGCAAGGAATCTATGATGATGATCTTGACAGATGCCTAAGCATAATCAATAAGTATTGGGTATTAAAAAACAGACCCAGCATATCAAAGGTACCTAGCAGGTTGCACAAAATTGATTTCAAAGAAGAATTTGGCAATTTGATGTCTCTACTCAACCGAGTTAAAAGAAGTCGTCAAGCATATCAATTTGAGAATTGGATGTTCTACTTTATAAAAACAATATCAAGTAGAAGAGAAAAGATCAAGTGGGCAAGAATCATAAGCAACAACCTCGACATACAGTTGAAGAGGCTTCAGCGCACCAAGACATTCTGCATGAGTTCATACCTCATATCTTCACTACCCAAAGCTCATGAATATGCAAGACTAACGTACAGAGGTCTAGTTGGAATGGGAGTTGGAGAGATGAGAGCATGTGAATCCTACACCCAGCTACACTACCCTAGCAAGACACATTACAGGAGGATGAATGATGCTTTCACCATGCACTTGACAAGAACATTGCAAGGCGACATGCATCAAAGACTATCTCCACAAGCAAAAGAGTTAGTAAAGAAATTTGGCGTTTGGTATATCCAATTTCCCAAGTTCACCTATATAAGAATTAAGGATGCTCTTGTCCACCCTACATGCTACCATGCTATCCTATCGACAAGATTATATTGCTTGAGTTGGTGAGACAATTGACCACATATGATAAAGTTATAATGCAAATTCTAGGTTTTAGAAGATCTTTTAATTGTTTAGACAGACAAACTTCAGTAATCACTATGCTCCTATCAACATTCTCTCGCTCTCTCTATCTCACTCACTTTATCTGCCCCGAATTTTAGACCTATCTATCTCCCTATCACTCTTCCTCTATCTCCCTCTCTACCACACTCCATCTCACTCTCTCCTCTATCCCCCAAGATCTAGACCTATCTCTCTACCCCTCTTTTTCTCACCCTTAGACCCTGGCGAGGGGTGCTACTCTCAACCTAATTTTAATTTGCAGATGCTTGGTGCAAAGCTGGGGTGGAAATACCCCACATCTCAAAAAAATTTGCCCTCAAAATCTTATGTCAACCTTGTAGTTCATCCAATTGTGAGCACAATTGGAGCTTGTTTGAAGCAATCCACACGAAGAAGAGGAGCAAGTTAGCGCAGAAACGCCTCAATGACCTTGTCTTCGTGCAACATAATCTTCGATAGCGCGTAAGGAAGGTAGAGGAATTAGAAGGTGGTCCAATTGACTCGGATGATATAGATCCTTACAGTGATTGGACATCACAGGAGCAACCTCCATTGTTTTTCGAGGATGACATCACTGATTTGAAGAGGCAAACTATGGAGGAGAGGGGGGTGGATTTGGTTTCACACTGGATGACATTGAGGAGGAAGAGGATGAGGATGAGTCATTGCCAGTGCCAGAAGCAGGTGGAGACATAGCTTCATCCAAGATGGAGGATGAGCTAGCCATACCGAGCAAGGAGGCATAGTCACGCCCACTGTAGACTTCTAGGACTAGACCCTCTAGTTCTACCTCTCCCCTAGTTTTTGCTAGAGCTGGGAAGAGGAAGTTGTAATTGTAATGATGTATTTACTTTTGGTTTTACAAAAACTATTTACTATTTTGCTTCCAGGCTTCCAGCCATCAGCATTCCTCATGAGGATGCGATTTTGTAGACACTTTGCATTTAAATATATCTAGAATCAGCTTGTTTCTTTTGTGTTCTCATTTATTGACTCATTGGATGCATCTTCTCATTAAATTTTGCAAAAAAAATGCATTTTTAATTAAATTTAAGCATGTTTCTAAGTTGCCGAGTTTTCGCCGAGTTTTTCCGAGTTTTTCCCAAGTTTTTTTTTTCAGGCCTTGACGAGTTTTGCCAAGTGGCGAGTAGTTCATCTATGGTTCAAACTACTAATATTTCATTGGTGGTGAACTATCTTGCGTATTCAACTGAACTCATTTTAGCCAAGCTTAACTTCAATTACTACTTCATCATTGATATGCTTCATCTTGATGGTATCTATGTTTGTGGTAGTGATTTGAAAATCATTAGCTATCCCTAAAAGATCACACTAGCTTTGTGAAGATGATTGTTGTATGTCAAAGCAAAGCTTAGTTGACCTCACTTGAAGTTGTCCATCACTCTTGCATTCTTAGTGTTAGCATAACATTCCTAAACCTTATCTCTTTTTCACTTTTTTTTATCAAAAGATAATTAGTAGTAGTAGGAAAGAGCTATACTGCAACATCATTCGTAACAATAGCATTCTTTCTGATAAAGATTTTCATCTCTTCAAGAACAACTACATGAGTCCTCTTCGAGGAGCAGCAAAACACATCAAACCATTGAAGCTATCCAACACGTCAAGACTTGACATTGTAAATCTTGGAGTCGTCTCAAGTGATCCTTGTACTCAACATTTGAGAAGTCTGTGTTCAAGAGAGGATAGAGTATTCAATACTTTATTCTGTGAACAATAGTGCTAAAAACACACATGAACACAACCCAACTTAGGGCTCACTACTTCAAGGGATCATACCTCATTGAAATTAAAATTTATATGCATTTTTGGTATCCATACATGACTCGACCCAAGAGAGGAGTCAGCCATAACAAAAAATAATTATTCTGCAATTTGAACTCAGCAATAGACATACAATTAAACTCCTCCTTGCCGATAACAAGAAGATCATAGTGCCATAAATTTGGCCCAACCTGTTCTCTATTTAATACACCATGAAATGTTCTTTGACATCAATGACAACAATTTCCAACAATCCCCCCCTTATCATTGATGGCAACCCTATAAAGAAATAATCTAGGAATGCAATAGAAACAAAACTTCTCCGCTTGACTGAATGCTTACTCTACTCCTCCCCATTTGACATCGATGGCAAAGGCTTCAAAGGGTTAAGAGATAAGACAATGAATAGCTCCCCCTGAACACATGCTTCCTTGAAAATATTAATGAGTAGGTGAGAATGATATCGCTCCAAATTTCTACCTTGGATACTCAAAAGTCTCTTTTGGAAAAGGCCTCGTGAACATGTCTGCAATTTGTTCCTTTGTAGCAACGAACTCCAACTTCACTTGCTGATCAACAACCTCCTCTCTTAAGAAATGGTATTTGATTGGAATAAGCATTGTCATGGAGAACATAACCAGATTCTTTGAAAAATTTATTGCACTTATATTCTCACAAAATATAAAGATGGGATGCTCACACTCAACCTTAATATCCTTCAATGTTGGTTTCATCCAAAGAACCTATGTGCAACAGATTGCTGCTGCAAAGTATTTGTTGGTATTTTGGTATGGTTTTGTCATTGATGTCAACACCTACTAAACCTTACCAACTCTAGCACTTTGGAGAATCAGCAACATTCACCGGCAAGCAAATGACTTATGCACAGTCACCGGTATCTGGTCACCGGCAGGATATAATGATCACCGGCACTTGGAATGGCATGGAAAACACTTGGTTATGTTGAAGACATCGTTTGGACACTTTGTCTTGGAAAATCATTTATTAGCAATTTAGCATATTCGTATTTGCATATTTGCTATTACTGGCAAATAGGTTCAGGTTATACACCGGCAGGTTTATCTTTTCCAGATCAGCATGGCACGCTATGGAGATGACTTATTATTGGTGTAAATACATTAAGCCGACATGTTGAATCGGTTATTGCATCGGGCATTAATTTATTTGTAAATTGATATTATTGTAATCTCTTAGAGCCGACCTACTAAAATTGGTCCTAGGTTATGATATAAATGTAAGATCTTATTTGTAAGATCGGATGTTGAATGCGAAAAAGGATTGTGTGAAGGTATATGTGAGATTAAGCAGAGCTATACACGCAGACATCATTTGAAGGTGAAGCAAGGTTTTTGTGAAAGCATATTAGAACTACACCGGTACTGAATCCAGCATATGAAGATGCTATTTTGAGCAGTACATCCTTATTGGATTTAACCATCCAATTGTAGTCAGTGTGACTCCTATTTTGTGTTTGAGCAGTGAGCTCTAGGCGCTTGGCCTTTCTGCATGTGCAGACCCCATTTGTATACACTTACTATCTGCAGTAATATCATCTAATTGTGGGTAAAGTTTCCCACCGTGGTTTTTCCCCTTACAGGGTTTCCGAATACAAATATTGGTGTTAAGTGTTATGGATGACTTTGTCTTTTTGTTTCATGCATTAATCTTTACCGGTATTGCAATTATCTGATAAAACTGTCCACCGGTATAAAAGACTGGTTCACCGGTATTAAGCAGTAAGTTGGTTAAGTTGTTTTTGTTTTAAATTTATTTGACAACCGATTCACCCCCCCCACCCCCCCTCTCAGTTGTCTCCGGGACCTAACGGTATTCCATCTCTGTTGTAGAAAAAGAAACTAAAGCATGTTTCTTACAAGACTGTTACCAAGGAAGAATACAAAACAGTGCAGAAGATCCCCTCATATCCATTACCTAGACTTTCAAGCGTAGGCCAGATATGTTGGGTAAAGGAACTCTCCACTAATATCGTGTTCTATTTCAATAAATAATTGATCAAAAATCTGATAGTGAGGCCATATCCAACTCACCAAACCCAGTGGTTTAATGCAATTGGGGATCTCAAATGTTGTAAGCTAGTTTTTATTCAACTGGGGGATTAGTATATTGTGCACATGTCAGGTGTTGTTGACAGTGTTGATAATACAGGTATGGTCTGCTGGAATGGATTGATCATGACTGTGTGTTTATGTGTTTGGCTACTGTAATGGATGCACACAATCTTCATTTCATTTTCTATTATATTTATCATCAATCTGTAAACTGCAACTTTCAATATTACCTACAGCTTGCCATTACAGTTATATGAATATAAAAGCTAGATTTAGAAGCAATCATTTCAGTTGTAGTAGACGTAATCAGTACACTTATTCAATACTAGGTACTGTTTTCAGTAGATTGCTTGTCAGGATTACATGAATTTACAGTATTTCAGCTATTTAAACTTTCATGACTGATGGAGATCTGGATTGTGGCAGATATCCAGATGGACCAGCACGATCCTTGATATCCACTTACATTTAGTTTTGCATTCTAACCTCATATAGATTGACACAGACAGCAAAACAAATAGATTCCACATTCCTTACATGCAAGTATTCATATAACTTCATAGATGCCTTATTTGCCTCTTCCACATAGTCCCTGTTAGAAGACACCATTTCAAAAAATATATATATTACATGCATGTTAGTATCCATATTTTGAGGTTAAGTGAATTTAAACCATTTGAACAAACAAACAGCAGATAGTTTTTGACAACTTACTTGTCAGGATGTGTGTTTCTGCAGAGTTCTGCAGAATCTACAACTGTGCATATCTGTAATAAACAACGAACTTCAATTTATGATAAAATTGCTAAGACACAATACAACAAAAACCTATTCATGTGCAACCATAAGAAATAAACTATGATTATAATAAAATAACTATCATATTACATCCACTACAATTACTGCTAAACACAAAAAAAGTGAATCACCTGAAAAAACAAAGCAATCCCAAAAATGATAAATACCTTGCGTTCAAAATCTACTATGCTACAACTTATTCCTTCAGATGCCAAAACAAAGAATAGGATTAAGCACTTGGATTACTAACACTCCACACTGAAGCCTACCGTATCTGAGATCTCATCCATAGCATGAATTGTTTCTGCGGATGGGGGCAGATCTTTGATGCGAGCTATCAATTCCTCTGATCTGACATAAATCACAGATAATTTAAAATCTCAGTCAAGTTCAGAGTCACTTCTCTATGGCACACAACCCCTAGTAGTTTAGACAAGAAAGTACATAAAATTAATTTTATCTGCGCCAAGACTATGAAGACAAAATTGAATTGCTTTGCAACATGAACTAACAATTGTTCACCATTATCTCAAATGCCTTTCAGTTCTTGAAAAACTGAAATCAAAGCTCGTAACTACATCTGTAGTATTAAAACAAATATCTGTAGTATTCAGGTCTGATGTTACAAAAATGACTTTGCATATTTTTGATGAATCTCTTGCTATACCTCTGGTTCCTAATCATAGAGGTAAGAGAAAGAAGAGAAGCTCTCTCGTCCCTACTGATGACATTCGTAATGTTGATCCTGTCTTAAGTGCTCCTGCTCAAAAGCTTAAGATCAGTAAAGGTAATACCTCTGAACAAATTCTGCTTTCCTTGAAAGAGGACGTTACTGGGTTCCCTTCTAAGGTCAAAGGTGTGCCTCTAAAAACCATTAAAATCAAATCTGTTACTGCTGACTTAAACATTGGTGCAGCCCTTGTTCCTTGAGACTACTCTGAAAAGCAGGCTGCAAATTTTAAGGAGGACATTCAAAGATTGTTGCGGGGGGAGGAGGAAATATGCCAGGCACACAAAAATAACTCATTTCAATGTTGTTAGTGGTGGAAGGAATCCCGTTACTAAGGGTGCTGATCAAGAGGATGATATCGATGTTAAAGAAATTGAATCTGACTCTATCCCTTCATATAACTCCAAAAACATTAAGATGACTCTTTCGAGGAAGAGTTGGAGCTTGAATTCCCCCAATGTTGACTCTAAGGATCTAATGCATGATTCCCCTGTTAATGAGGAAAATGAGGATGTGTATTAGTCTCTCATTAAAGAATATTAAGTTAATGAGGACAACAGCATGGATAAAGTTCACAGCTGCAATAATTGTAAGGAAAAATTAACTGAGATGGATGACAGGTTGAATACTTTCCACAATAGGATGAGAAAGTTTGAAGATACTACTGATAAGATTCACAACTGTGAGGTTTGCAATGAAAAGTGGATAGAGATGCATGACAAGATAAACATTTTCTAAAACAAGTTGCAGAGGATTGAAGAGGTTTTGAATGAGATTGTGAATGTTGATGATGATATGATGAGACATGCTGCTACTGATATTGTAATTTTGCAGATAGAGCTCAAGAAATGGAAGATAAAACTAGTTCTAATATTAAAAAAATTGATATGCAGGTAGATACTGCAACTACTTTGTGAGAAGGTATATTGAAAGCCGTGTGTAAGGATTGGAGAGACCTTATTGCTTGTCATGGAGTGTAACTTTCTCCTTTCATCTATTGGTGCCGTTTTTAGTACTCTGTTTTGTGCTGCTTTGTGTTGCGCTGTCTGGTCTGGTGCCCTTCTAACAGCCAATGGTTCTCTGTTATAGTTGCTGTTGTTCCTTTCTGTCCTGTTTTCTGTTTAAGGGACTGCTTTTTATCTTTGTTCTTATGTAAGGTGCTGGGACCCTTTTCCCTGTTTAATTAATCAAAAAACATTTGACAATCAACATTGAATTATCAATTCTCAGCTCTGTCATCAGTTCTACATTTGATTTTGTATATTTTGTACAAATTGTAGCTGCACCCAGCAATACCAATCCCACAAAAAAAAAATCTGCACAATGCTGAACCCAAACCATAACAGGAACTGAAAACATAGGTATTATGGTAATTTATTATTCCATAAATTGCGAATACAGATTATAACATCGTTATAACTGACTTCACTTATAAATGTTACTGTAAATTAAGAACTGTACTTAAAATGAGCTTAAACATAAAATCCAAATGCTTATTAAACTTTAAAGTGTTGAGAATGAATATAGTAATTGTATATGAAACAAAATGACAAGGTATACAGCATAAACATTATCACACAACAAGAGGGACACAACAAGAAACCCAAGGTGGGAAAATTCCAACTTGCAGTTGTGCCTCTATATGTTAAGTGAAACAGTAAGATTACAATAAAATTGCTCATGTTGGAACCTCCAAGAACATTGTGGAACTATGATATCATTTTACAGTACTTAATCAGCTTACCTTTATACATATCCTCCGCTCAGCTGGAAAAGTCAATGCAAGAGCCCAATGTATACTTACGCATATACTGGATAATTAGAATAGATCAACATAGAAGACCCTAATTGACATTTCATCTTAACAACTGCAACGTGAAATCCCATGCCTTCCGTGTTGGACACAATGGATCACTAGGAGGGGGGTGACTCAGTGATTTAAACACTTCTTTTCTAATCAGGGATATACCGGTACAATATAAAACAAAAAGAGTGCTGACTAGTAAACCAAACAATACAAACTAAGTCTGTGAAAGGATTTGCTATAAAATCAATATAACTCATACACAAGAATGCGTCACACAACACCAGATCTACGAGGAAAACCCAATGTGGGAAAAACCTCGGTGAGAATAGCTGTTGGAGATCTTCTGCTCCAATCCAACCTCACAATGAAAATAATCTGATTACAATTTCAGAACACCAACCCAAGGAGCACCAACCCCTGATTTATGAACACCGACTCAAAGGAGCACCAACCCCTGAACAATTTATAGGCTACAACCTAAAGGAGCTACAACCCCTGCACTAACCACCTACTTAATGAAGACAATATGAAAATTCAAACATATAAGTAAATTCCCTATTGCAAATGAAGTTTCGCAACCCTCCAATATTCTGCTCTACCGGTTTCAATCTTACCGGTCTGTGAAACCTCCACACACACTGCAACACTGCCTTTATGCTGGTCCTTACTCTGTTGAGACGTCTCTCCCTTTGACGGTTGGATTCACTTCACACTTGCCCACCCTTTGCCAAGTTCTGTCTCTGCCAGTTTGTTCTCTGTCGGTTCGTTCTCTGCCGATTTGCACACACCTTACCGGTTTCTCCTTCAACTCACAGTCACTTAAGATTTTTCTTGTTTTTCACTTAGCCAATCTTTTCTGCCTTGCTTTCATTCGCCAGCATCATCACATATCATTTAGCAGCAACAACCTCATCGATTTAGACTTGTATATTTATAAACAAGTCTTCCAGCCAAAAACCAATTCAAACTTCAAGCGGTTAGGGTTTCTTTCCTTCGACCAAATCTGTATCCAATCTAATTCGATCTGCCTTGGATCGCTCACCTGCTTTGGGGAGATGCATCTGTACATGTTTTTATTCATCCAATGCATGTTTGCCAAAAATAGCAAACTTCACCCTACTTTACGGCCTTGATCTTTGTCGACCTCATTTCACCCAGTTGTTTCTAACTGAAGGTCAATCTGCATTCGGACTTCGTACCTCAATCACAGAGCCAGCAACTGCCTGATCATTCTCTGTCGTCCTTTCTTCCTTGAGTCGCATCAGTCTGTCATCAACCCTTGATTTGCGGTTTTATCATTTATTGACCACCTGCTACACACACAACCATGTCAATGAACATTTCATCAACCTCTGCATGTTTTCCACCTCACCTCCACGGAGGACACATCAGCATATATTCAGCTCACCAACATAGGGTCGGTTCAAACTTAAACAATCGGGAAACCCTTCTACCGATAGAACCTTACCAGTATGACCAACACACTGATCAATCACTCTTACCGGCAACACATCATACTAACAATTCATCTTGCCTTCCATTATGTCTTCATGCCATTCGTTCTGTGCAGCTCACCAGGTGCTGTTGTGATTCATCTAACATTCCACCTCTTTATCACAAACAAACAGCCAACCTTCATACCGATTTATGCGTTAGCGGTTATCATACTTACTGGTTATCACTCAAGCGTGCCAAAACACTCATGTATCTCACCTCATACCGATGATAACATCTGTCAACTGAGAACATCCTTTTCTTCTTTATGTCGGTTCAATCTTCTTCATACCGGTTGACACACTCTACCGGTAACCTGCAATACCGATTGACATCAATGACAACTCAATGCCAACAATCTCCCCCTTTGGCATTGATGTCAACACACTCCTGCATCTGTTTCTCTCCCCCTTTGACAGCAATGGCAAAGGGAACCTTAGTCTGACACCAAACAAACTATTATACTCCAACCATTCTGTACCAGTTTCTCTCCAATCTTATTACAACTCATGCCTTCAACCGGTAGGACACATTCTCCCCCTGTGTCCATGCTTCATGGTTCAAGAGTCATAAGATAATAACAATTGTTAACTCCCCCTGAACCATACATCTCCCTACACATTTAAGTGTTGTCAGATGGTGGGACAACTCCCATCTTTTGTCTCAAGTACTCAAATGTACCCAAAGGAAGTGGCTTGGTAAATATGTCAGCAATCTGCTTACTAGTTGGAACATATTCTACTATAACCTCCTTGTCTACTATCTTCTCCCTCAAGAAGTGATACTTGATTGCAATGTGTTTTGTTCTTGAGTGCATTATTGGATTCTTGGAGATGTTGATTGCACTTGAGTTATCACACCGGATTGGAATAGGTTCCGGTATCTCCACTTGTATGTCCTTCAGTGTCTGCTTCATCCACAGTACCTGTGAACAGCATGTAGCGACGGCTATATACTCTGCCTCAGCAGTAGATAATGACACTGAATCTTGCTTCTTGTTGTGCCATGATACTAACCGGTCTCCTAAGTAGAAAGCACCTCCACTTGTACTCTTTCGATCATCAATACATCCTGCCCAATCTGCATTAGTATAAGCCTACAAAGTGAAGTCTCCTTTCTTTGGATACCACAGGCCATAACTGATTATTCCTTGCAGGTACCTGAAGATTCTCCTGACTGCATTTAAGTGAGAATGTTTAGGGGCAGCTTGGAATCTTGCAACCATGACAGACTACCAATCATAGACCTATACAGTGTCTGCTCTACTTCCGGTGACACATCTAGTTTGCTCAATTTACAACCGGTAACCATGGGAGTACTTACCGGTTTGTTGTCCTCCATTTGAAACTTTTTCAACATGTCTTTAACATACTTGGTTTGTGAGATGAAGATTCATTTCTCCTGCTGTGAGATCTGCAAACCAAGAAAATAGGACAACTCACCTAGCATGGACATCTCGAATTTTGTCTTCATTTGATCTGCAAATTCTTTGCACATGATGTCCTTGTCTCCACCAAAGATAATGTCATCCACATATACAACAACTATAATCATATGATCTCCATTTACCTTGATATACAAGTTGTTGTTTGCATTCCCTTTCCGGAATCCTTGCTCTTTCAAGTATTTGTCTAACCAGGAATACCATGCTCTAGGAGCTTGCTTCAAACCATACAAGGCTTTCTTCAACCGGCATACAAAATTCTCATCATCATGTAATAGGTATCCTTCTGGTTGTTCCATATACACTTCTTCAAGATTACCATTCAGAAATGAAGATTTGACATCCATTTGGTAAACCTTGTGTCCTTTATAGGCAGAGAAAGCTAAAAACATTCTTATTGCCTCTAACCTAGCAACTAGTGCAAAGGTTTTTTTCAAAGTCAATACCTTCCACTTGAGCATACCCTTTGCAAACTAACCTTGCTTTATGTCGGATTATCTTGCCTTCTTCATTCATTTTGTTCCATTTTGTTCCGGTAGACCCGCTTGGTACCTATGACATTCTTGTCTGCCGGTCTAGGAACAAGTTCCCAAGTTTGATTTTTCTCAATTTGTTTCAACTCTTCATCCATGGCATCTACCCACTTTTCACTTTTGCTAGCTTCATCAAAAGTTTTGGGATCAAGTTTTGTCATGAGGCAGAAATTTACCTACTCATCATTCCGGGCTAGTCTCCTTCTGGTCTACACACCTTCATTTTTATCTCCTATGATCTATTCTTTCGGATGGTTCTTCTGCACATACCGGTTGGGGTTCTTGTTCGGTGCTTCTTCTACTGGTCCATTATCAGATTGTTCTTCACACTCAATATCCAAATCATCAATGTAGGGTGTCGGTGCAGATTTTGTCCTATGTAGGTCTTCATCTATTCTCACATTTATACTATCAACCATTTTTCTTAATCTCTTGTTGTAGCATTTGTAGGCTTTGCTATTGGTTGAATAATCCAAGAAGATTCCTTCATCACTCCGAGAATCAAAACTTCCTAATCCATCAGCATCTCTTTTGATGAAACACTTACTTCCAAACACTCTAAAATACTTGAGTGATGGTTTCCGGTCATACCATAACTCATAAGGAGTCATTCTACTGTTCACTCTTAACTATACCCGGTTTAATGTGTAGACAGCAGTATGAACTGCTTCCTTCCAGTATGTATCCGGTATGTTGGCCTCATTCAACATTGTTCTAGCCATCTCCTTCACTGTCCTATTCTTCCTTTTTGCCACGCCATTTTGTTGTGGTGTTCTTGCTGTTGAATACTGTCTCTAGATCCCATGTCTCTCACAATAGTCAATGAACTCATTTGAAGAATATTCTCCACCTCGGTCTGATCTTAAGCACTTTAACTGGTATCCACTGTCATTTTCAACCATTCTTCTGAAAATCTTGAATCTTTCAAATGCCTATGATTTGTCATGCAAAAATGTTACCCAAGTCATCCTTGAGTAGTCATCAATGAATAGCATGAAGTATCTCTCACCGGTCAGAGCCCTTGTCCTTGTTGGTCCACATAAATCTGTATGTACTAATTCCAGAGGTCTTGAGTTATTGTACTCTTTTGTTTTGCAACTTAATTTGGTTTGCTTGCCTCTGATGCATTCATCACAAAAAGGACTTGCCGGTTTACTTATTTGTGGGATATTTCTTACATACCGGTTCTTGCTTATCTTCACCAGATTATCAAAGTTCACATGGCCTAATCTCCAGTGCCACAACCAACTTTCATCAACCTGTCCCATCATGAATTGAGACTCATAGCATTCCTTCAGATTGTAAACATTACCATCTGTCATTTTTCCTTGTGCCACAACCTGACTGGTACTCTGTTTGCTTATCTGACAACCGGTAGAGTCAAATGTGAACTTGTACCCTTTGTCACATATCTGACTTACACTCAGTAGATTATGCTTTAGTCCTTCCACATAGTACACATCATGAGCCTTGAGCTTTCCATCAATATTCAATGTACCACGGCCCTTAATCTTGATAGAGGAGTTGTCACCAAACCAGACAAAACCACCATTCCAATCATCAAGCTTGATAAACTTTTTCTTGTCTTCGGTCATGTGATTTGAGCAATCACTATCTACTACCCATAGATTCCTCCTTTCAGCATATAGAGCAGTCTGCACAATCAAGCTTGACTCTATCTTGTTCTTCTCCTTCTCTACCCAAAACTATTTCTCTTCTATTTTTTGATTTTGTCTCTTTCTTTTGATCCTGTACAGTTTTCTTTTGCTCATCAGTTCTCAGTTTACAATGCCTTGCTATGTGACCAAAATTTTGACACATAACATTTCACATTAGCATTGAAAGATGTATTCAAGGCATTTTTGTAGGATAAATGCACATTTCTCCTACACTCATAACTCTTATGACCAAACTCATTACAATTATAACATGTGACATTTGTATTTTGTAATGCAGCAAATGAGTTTCTACTTTCAAAATTGGGGCTTACATTCATCTTCCTACAAGCTGCCATTCTATGACCGAACTTATTACACCAGTGACAATAACCATGAAAATTTAGAACATATCGGTTAGGTTGCCTTGATCCTGCAAACGACTGCCTCATTGGGGGTCTTCCTTTCATGCTGCTGACTTTGGTGAATCCTTCATGATTTTGCATGTCGGTACATTGAGTGTGGCTTCTGGTTCATTGATTATGTATACCGGTTTGTATGGCGGTTTCTAACAGCATTTGCATATGTCTTCTTACCGGTATCCTTGCTTACCATGAATGTCTTCTTCTCTTCACCTTCATTTGTAGAAGTGAACTGTATCTCCTTACCGGATGTGTCTCTGCTGTTTGAACTTTGTCCTTCTTCAAATCCTAAGCCACCAATATCCTTTGAGGACTTTTGCTTGCTCAACATTTTATCAAGGGCCTTTGTGCTGCCTCCATACTTGCTTCTCATTATCAGTTCATTCTTGCTCTTCTCTAATTCCTTCCGGAGATTAACAATTTCTTCTTACAGGTTTTGTTGCTCCTTCTCCTTTTCACTCAAGCCGGTACTAGTAGCTTCACAGATCCTCTTGGCCTCTTCCAACTGAAGTTTTAATTTTGCAATTGTTTTCTTGGATCCTTCAAGAGATTTCTCCACCACCTCTTGTTCTTCAACTGCGGCCTTTTTCACCTTCTTCAAATCTCTTCTTGTTTTCTTCAGCTCTTCCAAGGCATTGATGAGTTCTACTTCAAGATCTACTTCTCCTTCTTGCCCTTCTTCTTCTTCTTCTTTTTCTGCTATAGGGATCTCTTGAGGCATAAAAAGATTTGCTCTGACTTCATCTTCACTACAGCAGTCATCTAAGCCACTCTCATCATCTGTGGTGTCTTTTTCATGTGTGTAAAGATTGCTCTACTTCCGGTTGTCTCTTCTACCATGTCGGTAGATGTTCTTCTTCCTGTCTTTACCGAATAACCTGCTACCACTTGATTTACCATCTTCATCCTTATCACCATAGGGACATTTGGCAGCAAAATGTCCAATCTTTCCACAATTGAAACATTTCAAGGGCAGCTTGCCTTTGTATTTATTGGAACCCCTCTTGGGTCTTCTGACAAAGTTTGCCATGATATCATCAAAATCTTCACCGGTTCCATCCTGAGCAGACTCTTCTTTTCCTTTCCTTGATGTTTTGAATGCAGCTTCTTTCTTCACAGCCTCTATACCGGCAGTCCTCATCTCATAAGCAGTTAGGGAACCATATAGCTCATCCATCGTAAAGGTTTTCAGATGTTTTGCTTCTTCTATTGCTGAAACCTTTGTATCATACTTAGATGTGAGAGATCTAAGTACTTTCTTCACTACCACCTCATCTTTTATTTCTTCTCCAAGCCCTCTAATGGTGTTAGTTGTTTCATCGATCCTTTGGAGATAGTCAGCAATCTTCTCTTCATCTCTCATCTTCAAACCCTCAAGTTGTGCTCTCAATGTCTGTAACTTGGCTTCCTTGACTTTAGCATTGCCTTCAAATATTTTCTGCAACTTATCCCAAGTTTCTTTGGCAGATGAGCAGTGCATGACCTTAACAAACTCATTATCAGATAACCCACTAAGAATGGCATTTTTAGCTTTAGCATTGTTCTCATATTCCTTCTTAGCATCTGGATCAGTAGGGGGATTATTAGAGACTTGTTGTGCATTGCACACACTCCCTGTCGCCGACAGGGTCCCCCTCTTTTGGTTTTCAACCTCCGTCCTGCTGAGTTCTACAAGGCGAGTTTAACGCTTAAGGTTCAAAACTTGC
Organism: Cryptomeria japonica; assembly: GCF_030272615.1. Taxonomy (NCBI): domain Eukaryota; kingdom Viridiplantae; phylum Streptophyta; class Pinopsida; order Cupressales; family Cupressaceae; genus Cryptomeria; species Cryptomeria japonica. Next base: position 190,572,502 of record NC_081408.1, read on the forward strand.
AGAATGTCCATTTTCGCAAAAATTGCCTAAACTAAGCTAAGTGTCAAAAGCCTTGCAAAATGTCTATTTTCGCCAAAATTGGCAAGTGCACGATAAACTTAAAAAGATAAAACTTTGCAAAAATCATTGAAATGCTAAATTTCGACAATATAGGGAAAAATGTTAGAGTTAAAACTTTGCGAAAATCATTGAAATGCTGAATTTCAGCAATATAGGGGAAAATGTTAAAAAGTTAAAACTTTGCGAAAGTGGTCAAAATGCCGAACTTCGGCGTTAAACATGTAAAATGCAAAAGCGTTTAAAGACTCTGAAATCTCGCTCAACTCCAACTTCGGCGATAAACGGTAAATTGCCAAAATATCGAAGGTTTGCAAAAGTTCATTCTTCCCGAAATTCGCACCAAGAAGGAAAACGCGAAACTTTGAAAGTTCACAAAGGAGCACTAAAGGCCGAATTTCGGCGAATAGGGGTTAAACACGAGAAGGTTGAAGTTCGCGAAGGAGCTTCATTTCGCCCAACTTTTGGCGCAGAGGTAAAACGCCCGCAAATCGCCAAGTGTTCAGGAGGTTGCGAGAGGAAGTTAGGAGTTTTACAATTTGAAATTTGCAGACCCTTCTGACGCTGAAGTTGCGAAGTTGAGCCTAGGCGGTGTTTTAGGGTTTGCGCGTGTTTCCCCAGCCCAAAAATTGGGCAGTTTGAAAATCACGTGAGTTGAGTTAAAAGGGCATTTTCCAAGTTTTTAAAAAAAAACAACCCTGTACCGAGTTTGTGCAAGGCCCTTTTAACCCGAAGTTTGGGGAAACCACGGGATTGACACCTTGTTTGCCAGGTAAGCTCATTTTGTCTCCGTTGAAATCATTTGAAATATATGCAAGATTGGTTAGATGTGTTTAGGCAGATAATAAATTTGATTACATGATAAAATTTTGTGGACCGCATCTTTTTCCTTTTGAAAGGCATCAAACAAAGCATCTGAAGCAGAGTCTGTCCAAAAAATTAACCCAGGAATGCAAATTTCAGGCTTAGGATGTTTTGAACCTCATTCATTTTTGAAAATTGAACTTAAAGACCTTGAGTGCAAATTTAGCGATCATTGAACACCCAAGCCCTGAACCACAGCCGAGTAGTAAATTTTAAACGGAGAGCTAAATAACATTTCATGTACAAATTAATCAGGCTCTTTTGTTGAAGCGTCGTACTTTCTTCAAATTCCAGCTTTCTATTTGATCCTTATGTGCTAACGTCATCCTCTTTTTGACTAACCTGTTTTATTTCCTTCATCTCATCTCTAATCCGCGTCCGGTTGTGCAAGATAAATGCCTAAATCTGCGGTAGAATCCTCAAAGACGCTTGGTGCAACCGAAACATCTCGGGCTTCTAAATCAGTCATCCCCCGCAAAGGTGAGAAGATGAAATACTGATACCAGAGAGGACTGAGGGAGTCAAAGGTCCAGAGCATATGGGAAAACGTAGGCGATACTGACTTGGGCCACGTAGACATTCAGGACTTCAGAGACCGGGTATTTTCCCCTAATGCCTATGGCAGGCCTAGGCCGATGATGGAGAGTGGTATCGCCCAGGCACCAGGATTTCCTCCATCAGTGCAAAATTATGAGCTAGTTGTTGAGGTTGCCCGACATTATCAGCGAGAGACCAGATTAGTGGTTCTGGAAAATGTGGTCCTAGCTGACTTCACACCTAAGGCCATTGGCGACGCAATCGACATCCCGTTCCCGGATAACTCCATTGCGACAACCATAGATGAAGCACAAGTTGCATATGACATGAACCCTGCTAAATGTGGGACATTGATAAACGAGGAATGGTATAAGGAGAGAAGGCCTCCGAGTATTAGAATTGGGAAAAAGACCCCCAAAAGTGATTTTCACAATGAGCATGGAGATATGGTCACCTTGCTCAGCCGGGTTATGGGACTCCCCCAGTCTAACTTTTTTGAAGAGTGGATGTTCTACTTTATAGAGCAGGTCTTCGCCGGGAAATCCAAATTCGACTATGCCCAGATCATCAATGATAATATCCATACCCAGTTGGTCGAACTTGAAGAGAAAAAGCACTTCACCATGACCTCTTACCTAGTTTATATGTTCGCCCGACACCAGCCATTGTCGGGGTTAATCAAGAAGGGTGAAATCAGGAACTAGCCCAATCAAATAAAGGTGTACGACTGCTATCCTCAACTACATTATCATGACATAGCTCAGAGGGAAAAGAACAACCCTGCTTATGCTATTGGTCAGTATGAGCGTGTCAATGACGCCTTCACAATGAGCCTACTCAGGCTGATGCAAAGGGGATTACACATAAGGCTCTCAAAGCAGGCTACCATTTTGGTACAAAGGTACGGCGCCTGGTTTATTCAATTCACTAGGTTCTCCTATATCCGGATAGCCGGCTTTGAAGGTGCTCCATTCCGACTTCCACGCTATCCAACAGACAAAGTAATTCTTCTGGAAGTTGCAAGGCAAGCACGTCCAATGGGCAATTTACTCAGAGACAAGAAGTAGCCCGGATTCACCTTCCCTATGATTTTGGGTAACCTCGATGTGCATTTAAAGAATGCAGCGCATGCCAATGAGTCACTTGCTGAATTAGCCTCTTATGGCCTACAGGAACATTTCCCAAGGAAATGTTTTGATCATGACAATTTAGCAAAAAGAGCCCATGGCAGGTGTTACAGAGCAAAGGAATCAATTGAAGACTATCGGAAGAATTGTTCTAATGACTATGAGGTCCGATGGCGTGAATATTCAAGGTTAAGTGTGCAGCAAATGCGACTTTATGAATACCGTCAGGTCCCGGATCAAGTGACAGATTCTGGAGATTGCTTGCAGGTTCGCGAGTTTGAGGCAGTAAGGCACCTCTTGCCGGGCATTGATTGGTCTCAGGATTCAATTACTGATTTTGAGGCAGTGATGGAAGCCCCGGGAAGGTACACCGATCATTGGTTACACCAGCAGATTGAGCGACTAATCCATGAGGGAGTTCATTCACATACCATATGATGGGTAGTCTTGATTCTCAGTCCTCAGAAGATGAGGGAATCTCAAGTGCACCAAAAGAAGAGGTTGAGAAACCCGAAAAAAGGAAGAAAGCCAGAGCTAACAGAGGGACTCGAACGTCAAAAAGGACTAGAAGGGAGAAGATCCCTATTAGAAGGCCAAAAGTCACTTCATCATCCAAGGACCCCGGTTCCGATGATGATGTAGTTGAACTTGATTATATACTTGCTCCGCCCTCCCAAAGCGATGTTGATGCATTCGAAGCTGGTAATCCTCCGACACAAAACGAGCTAAATACAGAGGTAAGGATCATTGATTCTAGTAAACCGGAAAATCAAGTTAGGGAAGGAGAAATTTCGTCCAATCAAGAGGCTAATGTTCATGAACTCACCCAGGGAAGTCGGCATGAGTTGCAACTGCATAGTACCGACAAAGATGACACCATAGTCGAAGGAGAACGAAAGGCAGATGAGACCAACGAACCCGACAGTTGTTTAGTGAGGTAGGGGAGAACTCAGCTATAAGCAAAGGGTTGGATACTGCCTCTGCTCCTCCTATGACAGATCAATTGCAAATATACAATGAACCAACTGAAACCTCTAAGGAGCAGAGTGGAAATTTGGCCATTTCATCCGGGCAGACAATACCTCAAGACTGGTTAGTTGCTCGTGCACAGCGGGAGGCAGCCACCAAGCCACCTATCGACTTGGAGGATATTTTCTCTTGCATAGGGGAAACAAAGTCCAAAGGGAAGAAAAAGCCTAAGACCTACTCCCGAATCACCAAGGATGAGCAGAAGAACCACACCATCCATATCGCTACCCCACCTATCGATAAGCCAGCAGATCAAATTGCGTTGGCCAATTATAGCATTACAACTGTCCCGATAGGGCGAGCCACCAAAGAACAGGAGAGGGAGGAGTTCAAGGACTCTGTGCAAAATATGCTCAGGCAACTCGACGAGATAACTGCTAAGAGAAACATGTACCGAGTTCGTGCTGAGCAGGCCGAGGGGTACATTGATCACTTACTGAGACCATTGCACCATGCCCCCGAATCCCATGTTCCCCCATCAACATTGGCACAAAGGACTACAACAGAGTTCGAAGGAGTACGGGATACAGCCAAGGCTATCAAGGAATGGATTCGAGACATTAAGGAAAGGGGAGAGCTGATCATTGAAGATGTAAAGGAAATGGCCCACCACCGAGAGACCATTTTGGTCAAATTGTTCGAGGTAAAGAGGGAATGCCTCAGGGTTCATGAGGTCGTTGCTACAACTCTTCCCCTCAAGAAGGCTCTTTTCTGGACCCATGCACAGATTCTTACATTGTCCGCCATCCTAGATCCCTATGACATCAGCATTTTTAAAGAATGGTACTAGACCGCCACCATGAAGAGTGAAACAAAAGATACCATTAATAAAGAGCAGACGGAATGCGAGGAAATCTTGAAAGACATGAGGGACCTTGGTGGGAGGATCCTCCGATCAATAGTTTTGGGCTGGAAAAATAGTTTGTCCGATGACATAGTGCAGCCGGACTGGGAGGATAGATTGAGAACGGATAGGGTCGCCTACTCCATGGAGGACCTGGGTTTTGCTAGTAGATTGCATTCAGATATTTTATGTTTTGAAGCTCATCGGTCCAACTGGAAGGATGGGTTAAAGCATGTAGATCGTCATTTGGAGGGCATGCACTATAAAATACGCCATCCTCCTATGCCTCAATTCATGGTGTTGTTCCAGCTGTGCATTAGATTTCAAGAATATGTTCGAGCAGAACGTGCGGCAAGTCTGGACCTCTGGAAAGAATATTTGCACGTCGAGGATGAATTTCTCGAAGAGGGGTTTACAACAGGAAAAGAAAAAGTGCCTTCATAAAGTGCATAATTCTTTTAAAATCTAAAAAAAGGCACTTTTTGGCCATAAAGTTCATGTCTAACTGCCAAGTCAGCTGTAAATTTTGAGCTCCGTGCATGTGCACTTTTTGAGCTGCTTTTTGGTAGTTATTATTCCTCATTTGGTGGTTGTTGATATTTTGCCCCTATTTATGGGCATGGGTACTATGTTGTATGGATGAATTTGGGCCACTTGTTTTGTTTTGATCTTGGCCATTCATCTAATTTTGAAACTCTATTTAAAGGGGTTGGTTTTCCCTTATTTTTGGTAAGAAGTCTAAGATTGTTGCTGAAACTCTGGCGAAATTCATGCAAAATTAATGAAAGTTAAAGTTGTTTCACTTCTTTGTGAGTGCATGGTCTCCTTCTTCACCATTTAATATTCTTGTTATGTCTTTTGTTTTCAGATAGTATTTTTAGGATAATATTGGATAGAAGCCTTGGTGTTCATACCATTAAGGATTGGTTGATTGTCACTCCCCCTGCATGGTTAGTCTTAACCCATTTGTGTGCTTAGTTCGGTTGTTAAACATCAAGTGAATGGATGTCAAACTCTGCATTTATATTTAGTAGCATGAAAATTCAGTTCCCTTTGAAGATTGCACTAGATTTTACAACATTGTGCTTTATTAGCTAATAATGTTAAATCTGGTTTTTTGGAGGTTTCTGTCTGTTTTCCTGAATATGTTATCTTAGATAAATTAATTAGATATTCTCTATCTCTTTTCCCCTTTCCTTTTTCCCCCTTTTTTTATCAAGAAGAAACCATACAATCAAGCTGAGATAGTATCAACCCAAGTGAAATCAAATGACATAGGACTATTAAACTTTAGGGAACTCGCTCAAAGTCGTCCGTCTAACCTTAAGTCCCCTTTAAGTTTCCAGCAAAACACATCAAACCACTAAGCTATCCTGCAGTCAAGACCTGACAACCGAAACATTGAGGTAATCCCCATTGATCAATTAAAAAACAGCACTAGGGATTTCCTTATTTCAAGAGAGGATAGGATTCTTAGTATTCTATTCTGCGTTGGTCGGATGGAACCGTAGTAATGCGATTTCAGACACGTCAACAGGACTGAGTACCCATTCACAACCGACATCCATAAATCAAAACCTAGAGAGGACAAATAGGTTTCCATTCTTCTACTCCAAAAGGCATAGTTGACACCATCAAACATAGGAGTTTTTTAGGAGGCAGATTCATTTCTTGCCATTGTGAACACTTGACAGGATCTACCCAAGCTAGAGAACATTTTGACAAAACAGAGCACCTAGGCTCTGATACAAATTGTTGGATACAATGGATCACTGGAAGGGGGGTGAATCAGTGATTTAAACACTTCTTTTCTAATCAAGGATATACCAGTACAATATAAAACAAACAGAGTGTTGACCGGTAAACCAAACAATGCAAACTAAGTGTGTGAAAGGATTTGCTATAAAATCAATACAACTCATACACAAGAATGCGTCACACAACACCAGATATGCGAGGAAAACCCAATGTGGGAAAAACCTCGGTGAAAATAGTTGTTGGAGATCTTCTGCTCCAATCCAGCCTCACAATGAAAATGATGTGATTACAATTTTAGGGCACCAACCCCTAATTTATGACGACCAACTCAAAGGAGCACCAACCCCTGAACAATTTATAGGCTACAACCTAAAGGAGCTACAACCCCTGCACTAAGCACCTACTTAATGAAGACAATATGAAAATTCAAACATATAAGTAAATTCCCTATTGCAAATGAAGTTTCGCAACCCTCCAATATTCTGCTCTACCGGTTTCAATCCTACCGGTCTGTGAAACCTCCACACACACTGCAACACTGCCTTTATGCTGGTCCTTACTCTGTTGAAACTTCTCTCCCTTTGACGGTTGGATTCACTTCACACTTGCCCACCCTTTGCCAAGTTCTGTCTCTGCCAGTTTGTTCTCTGTCGGTTCGTTCTCTGCCGGTTTGCACACACCTTACCGGTTTCTCCTTCAACTCACAGTCACTTAAGATTTTTCTTGTTTTTCACTCAACCAATCTTTTCTGCCTTGCTTTCATTCGCCAACATCATCACATATCATTTAGCAGCAGCAACCTCATCGATTTAGACTTGTATATTTATAAACAAGTCTTCCCGTCAAAAACCAATTCAAACTTCAGGCGGTTAGGGTTTCTTTCCTTTGACCAAATCTGTATCCAATCTAATTCGATCTACCTTGGATCGCTCACCTGCTTTGGGGAGATGCATCTGTACATTTTTTTATTCATCCAATGCATGTTTGCAAAAAATAGCAAACTTCACCCTACTTTACGACCTTGATCTTTGTCGACCTCATTTCACCCAGCTGTTTCTAACTGAAGGTCAATCTGCAATCGGATTTCGTACCTCGATCACAGAGCCAGCAACTACCTGATCATTCTCTGTCGTCCATTCTTCCTCGAGCCGCATCAGTCTATCATCAACCCGTGATTTGCAGTTTTATCATTTATTGACCACCTGCTATACAAACAACCATGTTGATGAACATTTCATCAACCTCTGCATGTTTTCCACCTCAACTCCACGAAGGACACATCAGCATATATTCAGCTCACCAACATAGGGTCAGTTTAAACTTAAACAACCAGGAAACCCTTCTACTGGTAGAACCTTACCAGTATGACCAACACACTGATCAATCACTCTTACCGGCAACACATCATACTGATAGTTCATCTTGCCTTCCAGTATGTCTCCATGCCATTCGTTTTGTGCAGCTCACCGAATGTTGTTGTGATTCATCTAACATTCCGCCTCTTTATCACAAACAAACAGCCAACCTTCATACCGTTTGATGCCTTAGCGGTTATCACTCAAGCGTGCCAACACACACCTGCATCTCACCTCATACCGGTGATAACATCCGTCAACTAAGAACATCCTTTTCTTCTTTATGCCAGTTCAATCTTCTTCATACCGGTTGACACACTCTACCGGTAACCTACAATACCGGTTGACATCAATGACAACTCAATGCCAACAATCTGCTCTGAGTTGTTGGACTTTCTCTGCTGTTTCTAAGGCAAAATTGGTGATGGCCACAGCTGCATGGAATATTTGTCTGACATCAAATTAGCCGATTTGAGACTGTTACAAGGGGCACCAAATTCACCTTCTCCAGTTGTTTTCTCAGAGGGTCCAAACATCCTCGGAGCGTCCTTCATTTTCCTCCAACCATGTTATCCTGCCTGCATCAATCTAGACTTGTGTTTGAGTATTTGTTTTCCAAAGCGCAAGTACAAGTGTTTGGGTCATGTTTGGTGTCTGTTTGGTTATACACACCATACAACGGAATTACAAATGAATTCCAGGGATTACAGATGATTATGACCAATCGATTTCGAATCACACCTAATAGTTTGTTTGTTGAGTGGTTAATGGTTCAAATGGTCACACTTATGATAGTTTGTATTACACGTTGTTTTCCTAAATTTAAAGCATGTTGTTTTTTGTTTTACCAGTAGTTAGGCTTGATAGTTAGGGCAATCTTTTATCTTAATTTTGGCAAGCACGGTCCTTAATGGATGCACATCGATATATTCATTGTTTTAACATTTGAACAGGTACTTTAAGGCCAGGCACATAATAATTTGTTATGATTTCGGTTATATTTTTGCAGGTCCTCAATGTTCCCACGCAAATTTAAAATTGTTGGGAATGGATAATTTAGAATCTTTTGCTATTTTAGTGGAGCAGCTATTATTTAGGAATTGAAAATAATAAGCTATGGGAAATGGGGGGGCTGGAAATAAACAACTGCTAATTCCCAAAAAAATGTCACATGGCTTCACAAATTTGTTTCTCTTTTTTTTTTTCATTTTATTTTTTTTTTTCTTATGCACAAATTCTTATGAATATTATTAATGCCAATTTTAAGATGTCACTTAAAAATAAGCAATAGTCATGGAGCTGCCAGCTCCACAAATATTTTCTAAAAAAAATGAGCAGTCGCTGCTAACCAAAATAAGTTAAGCAACCGCATGAAAACATGCCCTAAGAGACCACATAAAAGCTTATATGAAAAGAAAAATGGCTGCATTTATTAAATGATATGTTTGCAGCATTTCAAGACACAAAAAATTAAGCAAAATAAGAATAGAAAGATTATTTTCCATGGACCAGCTAAAACTCCATCCTACAACCTTCTCCGATTAGCATCCCGGCATCCCCTACTGCTGCATTACTAGCTCCTTAATGTGGATTGTTTGGTCTTCCCACACGAAAAATAAAAACTGAGCTAATCCATTCCACAGATTGCAAGCGCCGACTTTAATCCTTTCCCAGAGAATAAGTCCAGCAAGAAGACCGGAAATTTCGGAAACAAATTAAGCTACCAAAATGCAGTTTAATCCAGAAGAATATTGCAAAATGATACACTGCAAATAAACTGGAAATAAAAATTCAAAGTTTCGAAACAGACACGTCACTTACCTCTCTATGGCATCCTGAACAAATGTCTGAAAACCCTTGGCAGACTTGAGTGCATCAAGTCCATAAAGTCCGGACACCTCGGTCGTCCTGAGGACGGACTTCACTTCATTATGAAAGCCTTTCGAGATGGTTTCTGCAGCCTCTTCGGTACTTGAACTTGAAGCAAAACGCCTACTACAATTCCATCTCAGAATTGAATGAAGAAAACCATTTTTCTTTCTGCAATTCTTCAACAGGGGCGATAACTTCAAAATCTGCGCCGCCATCTTATTGAAACCTCAAGAGGTTTTCATAAAATTCCTAGTTGCTGTAATGAATGTTCCTGTGTGTTCATCATTAATGGCATATTTGATATATTTGTCTTGGGACTGATTATACACGCGAGGGATTAAAGTCTGGTTATTTCTTCACTGATTATATGTGAGAGTTTGCTGTTGTGGTATGCCGCATACTGCAGAGATGTGTATGAAGTTTGAATTTTGTGGAGGGATTTTCTTCTCGATACGTTGTAGGTTTTTGATTGCAGAATTAAAGCGGAGTGGTTTACAAGAGTTATTTCTATGGGGAATTTAGGTTAATATTTTTCTCTCTAGAAAAGGATTGTATATTAAAATAAATATGTTAAAAGTATATATTTAAATTTTGAAGATATAGGTTGTTTTGGACAAAATCGACGGTGTAAAACGCGCGACTAACACACGTGTTAGTCAATCCATATTGTCGTTTTGGAGCCAGAATAGACACGTCCATTCCAGATGGCTACGTCTATTTTGGCTCCAAAACGACAATATGGATTGACTAAAGACACGCCTATTCTAGCTCCAAAACGACAGTACGGATTGACTAACATGCGTGTTAGTCACGCATTTTACGCTGTTGATCTTGTAATTAACGACTATGATTGACTAACTTGTCCCTAACACGTTGTACGAAAGGTTTGTTTTGGAGCCAAAATAGACACAGTCATTCCGGATGGTTGCGTCTATTTTGGCTCCAAAATGGACCTTTCATACAGCGTGTTAGCGACGGGTTAGTCAATCACAGTCATTAATTGCAAAATCAACGGTGTAAAACGCGTGACTAACCCATGTGTTAATCAATCCATACTGTTGTTTTGGAGCTTGAATAGACGTGTTCGTACCAGATGGGGTAAATTAGTGTTGGCATTGTGTTGCCATTGATGTCAACCGGTATAGGATGGCAACCGATATGGGAGATGTATGTGTTGTGTTGTCATTAATGTCAACTGGTATTATTGTCATAGATGTCAACTGGCAGTATGTGTAGTTGAGGCCAACCGGTATGCAAGCTAGAGTCACAGGTATACAAGTTGATGTTGGGAATAAAGAAATTGGTATCTGGTGAGCAAGTGGATGAACATGTTAGTATACATGTTGGTACTAAACGGTAAGATAATGACCGATACGACTACATAGTGAACATGACACCAATATGCTAGTGTGATGCCATCTAGCAGGACTCCCACTGGTAAATGATGTTGTCCCTGGATGAAGAAAAGACAGAAGAAAGAATGCTGCTTGAGGATTGTAAGGAAGTTGCATCTGCTTAATACACAAGGAAGTCACACCATTGGCCAACAGATGACATAGATCCTCTCCCACTGGTGATTGGCAGATTGTGAGCCACTGTGTATATGTGTGAGCCTCCAGCATGTGTGATCAAAGATGTGCACCTGATCAGCAGAGTAATCAAGTGAGCTACCGGAACAAACAAGGAGTGATGAGTTTGTCACTTTGACAAACTGGTTAAGAGGAGAACTTGTCAAATGAAGAAGAAGGAAAGGTTCAGCTGCAGATAGAGAGTGCAACCGGAATGCAAATGCAGGTTGGTGCAATGACAGTTGAAGACTTCTTGCATGATGTTATCATGCACGTTACCGACATGAAGGCAGATGTACTGTCCACCAGTAAACAGGGCTACCAGTATGCAAGAAAGAGCCCAAGTGAAAGGCTCTCATCAGATGAAGATGAGCATGTTGATTTGCAAGGACAATGGCTGGTCAAAATGATACAACAACAACAGAGAGTTGACAACTGGTATGTGTGATGACCGGGCTGCATGTTCCATCGGCACAGGGAAGAAGGCGGCAAGAAGGTTAACCGGTATGGCAAGATATACTAGCAGGGCTAGAGTGTTAGTAGGCAAAGATGGACCGGTAGTGTCAAGCATACATCGGTTGTGCGTTATTGGTTGGTGACCAAGTCAAACTGACATTAGTGAGTTAAGGTGGATGTCGACAAAGGTGCCATGTGGAGTTGAAGTGGCATGCATGCACAAGTCGGTGTAGTGTGTCGGTGAGGTTGTTGGTGTTTGGTCCAACATTTAATGGCAACTGCGAAGCTCGAGAGATGATGGCAAAGGTTTGTGGCTCGAGATCAAGAAAACAACAGCGATCTAGGACAGACTGATCTAGAAGATCGAAGTGGGTGAAGAAAACTGCATCATGCACGTGATTGACAAAACACAAAGCCAAAAATCATGCTACAAATGGCTAAAAATAGAAGACATGCATTGAAAGGTAAAGAGAATGATTGATGAGTTGCAGATCATAAATCAAGGAGATGTGATCTGATTGGATACAATATGTTACGATGATCAGAGAAGAGATTTGATGTAGATTCGATGCATGGTGGAAACCCTAGTGCCCCAAAGTTCAAACTCACGATTAGAAGGGAAGTATGGCGATAAGTATGCAGACCAAAGATGGAAATATGTTGATGTTGCATGGGAAAGTGATGTTGATGAAGTAAGTGGAAGCAAAGGGATAATCAGTCAAAGAAGTTCATTAAAGATCACAGTGACTGAATGTTAGTTAGGTTAAACCGGTAAGAGGGTTTAACAGAGGGTCAAACCGGTGAGGTCATAGCAACCGGTAAGTTGCCCAAGAGTGAGACAATCAAGAAACCAACAATGTTAGAATCAACAAGGAGGTAGCAGAGAATGTGGCAGTGAAGTGTTGACTCCAAGGAGATCTAGGAAGGGAGAAGCAGAGCGGGAGGAGAGTTAGACTGGTAGAGCAGAAAATCGACAGAGTTCAGAGAAGAGGTGAACCGGTAAAGCCTGAACCAGTGAGGCAGCAACAAAAAGCTAAGAAGAGAGAGGAAGAGAGTAAGCAAAGATCAGACAAGGTGGAGGCAGTGTGAAAGGTGATAGGAGTGAAGTGACAAAGAGGAGGTAGAGTGGAAGACAAAGAATATTGTCAGTAAAGCTGAGTAGGAGAGAAACCGATAGAGAGAGATTACTTGCAGAGGTTACATATCCCATTTGTAACCAGGATACAACTATTGTATTATTTTGATATAATGTATTGTTGTCACTGAGTTGGAGCTCGGTGAAGGGGTTGGTGCTCCTTTGGGTTGGTGCCCATAAATCAGTAGGGGTTGGTGCGCTAAATTATTAGGGGTGGTGCTCCTTGGGTTAGTGCCCTAAATGTTGTAACTAGTGTTTTCATTGTCAGGCTAGATTGGAGCGGTAGACTCCAGCAGCTTTTCTCACTGAGGTTTTTCCCATCTTGGGTTTTCCTCATATATCTTGGTGCCATGTGATGTGCCTTTGTGTGGTTGCATTGTGATGTCTTGCATTATCTCACTGGTAGGTTTACTTAGTGTTTGCATTGCTAACCGGTACTCACTCTTATGATTAAAAGGTTAAGAGTTTTGGAAACCACTGATTCACCCCCCTCTTAGTGGTACATTGTGTTCAACAATTAGTAAAATTAAGGAGAAAAGTTTAACATGTATTAAAACTAGTAATTGCATCTTGGTGTGCAATGGATACATCTAATAGTTATAGAAGGTCAATCAAGGAAAATTTTGGTGTCTCTTTTTTTTAATTTTCTTGTATATTTTTGGTAGGTTATTTAGCAAATAATGTTGTTTGTGTAACAAAAGTCTTAATTGGAAAGTAATAGCTTAAAATCAACCGTGCATCCATTACCAATAGGTCCATGTTAGGTTTTCAATAGTAGAGGTGGAGAGATAGAGGGGGGATGAGCAAGAGAGAAAGAGGAGATGGATATGGAGAGGAGAGGGGGATATAAATAGAGAGAGAAGAGAGGTAGAGAGAGAGAAGAGAGATAACTATAAAGAGGGAGAGAGGTGGAGAGAAATGGATGGAAATGTTAATGGCATCCCAAAAGACAAATATTTCCTTTTGAAAGCATATTAAGTTCAATTAATTGAGGGTTTAGAATGACTCCCAATGAAGCAAATAATTTTTTGAGTTAGTTAATATTGGCATGTACATTTTATCTTCACTCTAGTTCTCTTCTTGGGTTTTAGTGTAAGTTGTAGAAATGAAAAGCCTCAAATTCTATATTTTTGTTGTCAAAAGTCATAAAGGATCATACTCCTACATGGTTAAATTCAGTTTTAAGAATACTCGAAAAAATATGTTGCAAAGTTCTGTTGATTCTTTCATATAATAGGTTCTCCATTCTCATAAAATAGTATGCTCTATTTTTATAACATTCAATCGACCAACGTATTGTAGCTATGCCAATTGGATGATTTAATGTCTTGCATGCAATGTACCTATTTAAGAAGGAAACCAACAAATCACCTTGTCTCCAATTTTTTTCATTGATCAGCGAGAGAAGAAGTCAAAGCAATCTGATCGCTTTATTCATGTCTCAAATGCTCTCTAACGTTTTCAAAATAACCATGGAACTTAGAACAAAACCTCATTATTACCACCCAATATAAGAATCGATAATATGTTTCTAATAAATAAATATGGAGAATTTAATTTTAGGCTTTTGACTTAATAATAATTGCATATTATATTATATTTATATCTAATAATTTCTATTATAAAATATAATCATTTTAAATTATTAGTATCTATAGTATTTTAGAAAATGAATTTACATTATATAAAATATAAGATATATTAATAATTTAAATTATATTAGGGTAAGGGAACCGATAGCCATTGTGGCTAACTTCATGCACCTTATAGCTCCTGAATAGTACATTGGGTCTTGATGATTTTTTTTTGGTCTTTTTCATATGTGACTTGACTGCTTATACATATTGTTTGGCTTGTGGATAGTTACTGTTGGCGGCAATATTGTATAAAACTAGTTAATTAAGTTGTATTTGTCTTTGTTAGTTCGGTAACCGAGGGATGGTAGTTACGGGTGCGACGGTTGGAACTCGCACTCCCTCGGTACCTTTATATACCTTGGAAGGTAACTTGTACGGACACGTGATTATGAATGGAATAGCATCTCTTATGTTTGATCTGATATCTATGGCATTATTACTTTGCATTGAGTTTTCTATCTTTATGTTCTAAACTGTTCACCCAAAGGGTAAACATCTAGTGCCATTGCCAAAATTTATCCGGAGCATGGGAGTATACTACATGGCACACAGATAATGGGACAACCATTGGCTGAAGGGACGAGCAGTAACCCAGACGACAAACCTAAAGAACTATTCGACAAAGAACTAGCACTCATGAAGGATTTTTCCTGCATCCTCCAAGTGGCGATTGAAACACACGTGCAAAGGGAAGCCACCACCGAGGATGTTCCAGAGGACGTTGTGTGGAGTGCGCTTGGTGTAAGTCTAGTGGTAAATCGGTTGATGAGCAATTTTCCTAGCCTTCTGGCACATGCATTTTTGGCTCTCCAAAGCTACGGGGAAGAGACCTATCGCGAGAACCGACGCCAACAAATCCTACAAGAGTTTCGCGAGCGCCAGGAGGAGCGCAATGAAACCGACCCAGGGATGAACAATCTGTGAATGTGTATGGGCAGATAAGAATAAAACAAGAACACCCCACTGTAGTGACATACATTGTATACCAGGGATGAATTAATAAAAGTGTTATTTTCAATATGATGCCTTGTTCTATTGCATAAAGAGAATTTAGAATTAATGCCCAATTTGCTAAGTAAATACAAAAATAAGAAGGAATACATTGGGGACTTTGAAGCTGCCCAACGAGCATTAATTCTTGAGCAACAAGTAGAATGAAGAAGAAGAAGATTTAAGAGGATTGTCGAGGAAGGAAGTGACGGAAATGGCACAAATGGCTCTGGCGACACTAATAGAAACCACCAGGAAACGTTTGGGGGACCTTTCCCTAACATTGGAGGAGATCAGTGATGGGAGTGCGGTAGAGTCGTACACACCATACAGAGGTGCTGAGACTAGGAGGGAAGACGAGACAAAGATCGAGGACAGAGAGGCCGAGGATACCGATGCGATCGAAGGTGTCGAGAGGACATAAGGCCACGGTAGTAGAAGCAATATGTTCGGGACTGGCTCATCAAACCCTGGTAGTCAGACCAACTTGGTGGGACCTAATAGACCAAATCTCGGTGGAGTACCTTCGGGAGGACAAGTGCCTAGAGGAGGAGTCCCTAGAGGGTTAAGTTCGAGTTTCGGAGGGCAGACTAGGCCACCGCCAAGAAACGTAATGGTGAATCGACAAAAATTATCGAAATTCACCGGAGATGGGAAAGAAGACCCCGTGCGGCACTGTCGTACATGTGAGACAATCTGGTCAACCAATGGTGTGGGCGACAGGGCCGAATGAGTGGTGCAATTTCCCACCACCCTACGAGCAGTAGCCATTGATTGGTACTCGGATCCTGACAAAACCCAACTAACAACTTGGGATGCATTACACAAAGCCTTTGAAAAGGAGTATCGACTCCTCAGAGATGATAATGAAATTGTAGCAGAAATCCTGAGCACCAAGCAAGGGAAAAGTGAGACCATCCGCGCATATAGTCGACGCCTCAAGGAATTATTAGGGAGAATGGATAATCAGCCTGGAGATGGGTTAAAGAAAAGATGGTTCGTGGAGGGCCTAAAATCATCGCTTAGAAGAAAAATGAAAATTGTACCCCCCACATCCTATGATGATGCCTATAATCGGGCAATGGACCTGGAGAGTGAAGGGAAGACATCCAGGAAAAAGAAAGACAGATCCTCTAAAGAGGAGGACTCCTCCGACGGAAATAGCAGCGACGAGGGGTCGAGTAAAAAGGTGCAAGCCCTTCAAAAAGATATGCACCACATGATGAAGGAATTCAAGAGCATGAAGGGAAGCACGAACAAAAATGAGGAAGTATGGTGCACAGAATGCAAGGAGGAAGGTCACACAAAAGGCTCTTTTCCAAAAAAGGCGTGTTGGGACATTCTACCAAAGAATGTCCCTACAACATGAAGACACACAGGAACCAAGTGCTCTTCACCCAGGAGTAGCCGTCAGCAACAACAAGCACATCGTAGCCCCAAGCCAACACCACTACATCATCTGGCAGTTACAGAGGCAACCGAAGGGGAGGAAGAGGCAACAATGATAATAGCAATAATCAGAGTCGGATGCAGTATGATGCCAAAGGATGACCAATGATTCAGTGTTGGGCATGCAACTAGTGGGGACACTTTGTGCAGATGGTGTGGTCCTAGAGACCACGATGAGACATATTGCCCCAAGCCAGGGGTTAACCTTCTCAACATTGAGAAGACTGGTGAGAAAGAAGTACTGGCGATCACCCGCACTCAGACCAAAAAGGCCACTTATCTGGACCCTCATATGGAGAAGGAGAGATTACGGGAGGCAAAAGCCAATATTGAATGTGAGATGACGGTCGAACAACGAAACAACGAGGTGGTGAGTACATCATCCCGTACGGAAGCCGAAAACAACATAATTGGGAAAGTATTGCAGATGGAAGTGCCTATAAGGGTAAAGGACCTTCTAGAGACAATACCACAGTTGAGAACCGCTATTTTTATTTCCATAAAACCACTACTTAGGCACCTTCGCGTGCGGCATAGGCAAAAGTTCCGGTCAGCTCCTCGGTTGACCCAATGTTGTTGGCCTTAAATAGTGGTCGACATCCTATTGTAGTAGAGATGGGAATTCTCGGGGCTATCCTCAAAGACACCATCGTGGACAGAGGTTCGGGGTGAATCTAATGCCAGAGGATATGTGGAAGAAGCTCGAGAAGACAACACTATGGCCGCCCATGTTCAACTTAGTAGGTGCAGACCAGCACGACATCAAGCCACTCGGCACCCTAATGGTCCAGCCGGTGACAATCAACACACAACCCTTCCGACTAGATTTTGTGGTAATCCCACTCAAGAAGAAGGGGTACGACACCATCTTAGGGAGAGGGTGGCTGGTTACAACAAAGGTGAACCACGACTGGAAGAAGAACACCCTTTCTATGGAGAAAGGGGGTGGAAGTACACCATTGATCTGAGGACCCAGGTTGTCGGTGAGGAACTTGCGTCATTTGACTAGGATTCGGAGGATTCAAACAGATGGGAGTGGGACTCCTATGAAGGTAAAGATGAGAGGGAACCAACTACGAAAGGAGTGCTGGAACTTGGTGGATGTTCAGAAGATGACACTTCCTCATTGAATGGACTCTTCCACTGGCAAATGGAAGACTATGAAGTGTTTCACCCGGCTTGTCACATGCTACAGATTGAGGATGAGCCATGCGAGAAGGAGGAGTTTTCGCCAGAATACACAGAGTACAAGGAGGGAGACCCCAAAGTAAATGATGTCCCAGCATAAGATTTTTTGAAAGATAGGCCAATGCGGTACAAAGATTCCACTATGAAGGAGACAAACCTGGGAGACACTGCCAATCCCCGAAATATCTAGGTAGGCGACGATTGGAGCCCAGTGTTGAAGGCTGCAACATTCAAAATCTTCCTGGAATACAAGGACGTATTTGCATGGTCCTACAAGGATTTGAAGGGGGTTCCACCATAAACGTGTGTCCTTCGGATACCATTGGTCCCAGGAGCCCAACCGGTACGAAAGAGGTTGTACCAAATGAATAAAAACTATGCTGCCAAGGTGAACGAGGAGATCGAACGGATGCTGGAGGCTGGCATCATATTTCAGGTGGAGACAAGTGAGTGGGTCTCACCGATTGTGATTTCACTAAAGAAGGAGGCCAACCAGATCCGCATCTGCGTGGATTTTTGGTGCCTCAACGTAGTCACCATCAAGGACCCGTTTCCCATATGGTGCAGAAGCACCCTTCCAAACTCTTCCTCCTTCTTTGTTTTGTTGGTGTTATGCTTATTTTGAAGCCATTGTATATAAAATAAAGAGCCAAGTGCTCATTGGTCATAGTTAAGGTCCTAGTTGAGTTCTCAGGGTCTTAAGTCAAGATTGAGATTTTCTTGAAATTTGAGGGTATGTGTGCCTTTGAGGTGTTTAGGGGTCCTTCCTAGCATGGTGGTGTCCTTAAGTATGCTCGATGTGGGTCTAGGAGTCAAGAAAAGCAACATTGGGAAAGTTGCTCATAAGTTGCAAAAGTTGCATGACAACTTTTAAATTTTGTCAAGCAACTTTTCCACCATGAGGTCAAAATCTTTAATGTAGCATGGACAACCCTAATATGGGCACATAGATCGAGGCAAAGGTAGTATAATTATTTGCAAACCCTAAATTAATGGGTTGGATGTCAGACATTGTACGACCCAAGCAAACTGATTGATTGTGACTAAAATTTTGTTGCCATTCGGCACAAATGGAGTAAAGAAAGGTCATTAATGGATTGGTTTGCATGAAAAACTATGTGGAGTGTCTAGTATGGTGTACTTACTCTCATTTTGAGCACTTATATTAGGTTTTTATTTGTAAGGGAGGTGTGTTTGTAATTATTTTGTGAATTTTCTCCTTACTGTCCAGTTTTGGACTGGTTTGTGTAAATGGCTGCATAACTCCATTCCCCATTGTGGAACCACCATGAAACCATGGGGAATGAGTGTTAAGGCCTTGTACTATAGTTCAATGCAATCAGGGCCCTTGAAAATGCAGGGAGGCCACCAAAAGACTCAATCCTAGGCGAGACTGAACAGTGCCCGACTAGGAAGGGTAAAATTGCAGAGGTCTTGGAGAGCAAGGTTGGTCAGAGGAGAGTGCACCCTTTGGAGGAGGTGTAGAGGAGTGTGTGAAGCACCACTGGTGTGAAGGAGGAGCCTCCACCAATCCAAACAAGATGGCTAAAACACAAAACATTCATTGTGACCCAGGCAGACCTTAAAAACCCTCACAAAACCCTTAAAAACCCCAAAATTCACCCTAGGCACTATACAGCCACTTAGAGGCCCAAAACTAGAGAAATCCTTGACCCCTTGCCAAATGAATGGTAGTCCATTTTGGGAGTTTGGGTTGTTTGTGCATCGTTTGTGAGAGGGAGCCCTAAAGGACCGGGTAGGAGGCCTAATTGGTCAAAATCCTTATAGCCCTATTTTGTAAGCAAAAACACAAAACAGTGAAATCGGTAAAGGGTTGAAAGCTTGAAACCTCTTGGGGGCACATGGATGGGTGGAAAAACCTTGTTAGAGACCTGACCTATCCTTGCTAAGACCTTGGAAGGTGTGGAGCAAGCCTAGCCCTTATTAGCCATAGTAAGGGGTTTTGAGTCTCATGAGTAGGTGAGACCTTAGGAGTAGCATTGCAACTCTTTGGTGGGTGGATTGGGCAAGGTCAGGGAATTCCTCAAGCAAGGGAAGTCCTAGAGACCCTAGGGTGTGAAGAGAACACCAGGTGATCCAAGGAAAGGATCCAAGAGCATAGAATAGGCTAGTCTATCCCATACCCCATCCGATCAGATTGGTATCAGAGCAAGTTAAAGATTTGTTGGACTATGTATGTCTCTATCTACTGGTGAATCAGTAGGGGAGAGTAGAATGGTCACTAATGCAGAGCTAGCTAGGGAGGTAGAAGAGCAAAAGGAGAAGAATAGACTCCTTGAAGAAGCTATGAGTGAGATAAGGGATAAACTGCAGGAAGTGGTGGATAAGAGGACACAAGGACCTTGGGGAGAAGACACCAAGGATAAAGGCAAGAAAACCATTGACATAGATGACATTATACCTGAACCAGATCCCTTGTTTAATGAAGAACCTTTTGTGAAGGCTATTAAGGCTTTCAACACCAAGGCTTTTGAAGGATTGCCACTTTTTAGTGGAAGGATGGACATTGACACTATTATGGAATGGATTGAGGGCATGGAAAACCACTCCAAGTGTGAAGGAGTGACAGAGGCTCAAAATGTTAAGGTTGCCAAATCAAGATTAAGGGGAGCAACTTTGACATGGTGGAAGTACCTGCAAGAAGAGAGAGTTAGCATGGGGAAGCTACCTATTGTCAATTGGAAGGCCATGGTGAGCAAGATCAAGGAGAACTACTTACCAGAGGATTATGAAGTCCAACTTAATAAGAAGAGATAGGGTTTGAAGCAAAAAGACCTTGATGTGACCTCTTACACCAAAGAATTTCAAAAACTTTGTCTTAGATCTAAAGTCCAAGAAGACGAATCTATTAAGGTGGCTAGGTATCTAAGCGGCCTAAAGTGGAACATTCAAGAGGAGATAAGCCTATGGACTCCTACTACTATTCAAAAATGTCATCATCTTGCTGGCAAGGTGGAAGAGAGGAACAAAAGGAAAGGAGACTCTAATAACAGGGGTAGAGGCAAAGGTAGAGAACAAATGAACCACCGAGGTGGTTACGAAAGCAAGGCAAATGAGCAAAGGAACCAAGGAGAAGCCAAGTTGACTGAACATGGCAGTGAAACCAATCTTAGAGGGGGCCATTCTAGAGGAAGAGGTGCACAAGGTGGTCCAAGTAGGGGTAGAGGTACCGGCAGAGGTAACTCCTACTTTGCAACTATGAAGTGTTACAATTGTGGACACTTGGGACACTTGACATATAGATGCCCTGACAAGCCTACATCATCAAACGGTGGAAAGAGGGTTGCTTATGCACATGAAGACTCTTCAAGTAGTAAAACACCTGAAGTGGACCATATTGAATCAGAGACTGGGGAAAATCTGATGTTCAATAGGGTCTTGATAAGACAGCCAGTCAAGAATGAACCTAAGCATAGGAGAGCATTGTTTAGGGTGAGATGCAAGATCCTTGGTAAAGTGTGCAAGGTGATAGTTGATTTAGGGTCAACTGATAACATAATATCAGAAGAGGCAGTTAGGAAGTTGAAACTTACAAGGATACCCCACACTAACCCATACAAGGTGACATGGTTGAATCATGAGCAGAGTGTGCTAGTCAATGAACAGACTTGGGTAGAGTTTTCTATTGGAGGATACAAGGATAAGATCATTTGTGATGTGTTACCTATGGATGTCTGACACCTATTACTAGGTAGACCCTGGAAATTTGTCAGGAAGGTGATCTATGATGGAGAGGAGAACTCCATTTCATTCAAGAAGGACAACAAGACCTTTAAGATTAAGTCTTTGACAGAGAATGAAGAGGGAACTTCAAGAACACCTAGTGTCTTATTGGCTACTGGTAAAGAGTTTTTAAACTTGCTACACGAGGAGGAGATAGTGAAGTGTGCCATCTTTGTGAAACCAAAGGAGGAAGAAGACAAGTTGCAGGCAGAAGTACCCAAGGAGGTGAAGCAAATGTTGCAAGAGTATAAGGATATAGTGAGTGATGAAGCACCTGCAACACTCCCACCAAGAAGGTCTATAAGTCATCAAATAGACTTTGTTCCCGGAGCATCCCTACCTAACAAGGCAACATATAAGCTCACACCTGATCAAAAAAAGGAGGTAGCAAGGCAAGTGCAGGAGTTATTGGAACAAGGACTGATTAAGAAGAGCATCAGCCCATGTGCAGTCCCAATAGTGATAGCATCAAAGAAGGGAGGCAAGTGGAGACTTTGCACTGATTCAAGGGCAATCAATAGGATCACCATAAGGTATAGGTTTCCTATTCCTAGGATAGAGGATTTAATGGACTGTTTAGGAGGTGCTATGTATTTTACCAAATTGGACCTTAAAAGTGGTTATCACCAGATTAGAATCAAGGAGGGTGATGAGTGGAAGACTGCTTTCAAGACCACAGAAGGATTGTATGAATGGCTTGTGATGCCATTTGGACTCACCAATGCCTCAAGCACCTTCATGAGGTTGATGAATGAGGTGTTAAAAGACTTCACAGGCAGATTTGTGGTGGTGTACCTAGATGACATCCTCATCTATAGCAGAACTAAAGAGGAGCACCTTGAGAATTTGAGGTTAGTCTTAGAGAGGTTGCATGAGGAGAAGTTATCCATCAACCTAGAGAAGTGTGACTTCCTGAAGCAAGAGTTGGTTTGCTTAGGATTTGTGGTGTCTAAAGGAACCTTGAAGATGGATCCAAGCAAAGTGGAGGCAATCTTGAATTGGCCTACACCTAGAACATGGACTGAAGTTAGGAGTTTCCATGGTTTAGCCCAATTCTATAGGAAGTTTGTGAGGAACTTCAGTGGCATATGTGCACCAGTCCTTGACACCATAAAAGGTGGCCTTAAAACTAAGTTTAAATGGACTGAGCAGGCTGACAAAGCATTTCAATTGTTGAAGCAAGAGGTAGCCACAAAACCTATCCTTCTCCTACCTACTTTTGACAAGCTATTCACATTGGAGTGTGATGCAAGTGGAATTGAAGTAGGGGGTGTATTGAGTCAAGAGGGAAGACCTGTGGCATTTTTTAGTGAGAAGCTTAATGAAGCAAAGAAGAAGTACTCAGCCTATGACCTAGAGTTGTATGCATTAGTGCAGTCTCTAAAGAAATGGAGGCATTACCTACTTCCAAAGGAATTTATGGTGTTCATAGACAACCATGCATTGAGTTACATTAACACTCAAGAGAAGCTTAGCAATAGGCATCTGAAATGGATGGAATATCTCCAATCCTTCACCTTCACCATCAAGCATAAGAAGGGGCAACTCAACAAGGTGGCAGATGCATTAAGCAGGAAGTTGTTGACAGTTCAAGAACTACAATTGTAGAGCATGGGAATAGAAGGTTTCAAGGACCTCTATGAAGGAGATGAAGACTTCTCATCAGCTTACAAGGTTTGCAAGGAGTTTGAGAACCATTTCCATGGTGAGTATGCAAATTACACTCTCCAAAATGGTCTCTTGTTCAAGGGTAATGAATTGTGTGTGCCGAGAGGATCCATAAGGGAAAACCTCATCCAAGAGAAACACAATGGCAATTTAAGTGGACACTTTGGAGTCAACAAAACCTTGGATTTAGTACAAAGGTACTACTATTGGCCAAAGTTGCCAAGAGATGTGAAGAGGTATGTGGAGCAATGTGGTGTGTGTCAAAGAGCAAAGGGAGGATCAAGTAATGCTGGTCTCTATCAACCATTGCCAGTCTCAAATAGACCTTGGCAATGTATAAGCATGGAATTTGTAGTAGGACTTCCAAAGACAAAGACATGTATGGACAACATCTATGTGGTAGTAGATAGATTTTCCAAGATGAGCCATTTCATTCCATGTAGAACTACACATGATGCTAGCTATGTTGCACATCTCTTCTTCAAAGAGATTGTTATAATTCATGGACTCCCTTTAAGCATTGTTTTAGACAGGGACAACAAGTTCATGGGCCATTTTTGGCAAACATTATGGAGGAGACTAGGAACTAACTTGTCATTTAGCTCATCTTACCATCCTCAAACTGATGGTCAAACTGAAGTTATCAATAGGGTGTTAGGCAATTTGTTGAGGTGTTTAACTAAGGAATATGGACAGACATGGGACCTAATCATTCCTCAAGTAGAGTATGAATATAATGATAGTGTGAATAGGACCACTAGTAGAAGTCCTTTTGAGGTTGTATATGGTAGACATCCAAGGGGAGTATGTGAGTTGAGAGACCTTGGTACTTTAGAGATGAAGAGTGGGCAAGCTGAGGACTTCACTCAAACCATCAAGGAAGTCCAAGAGCAAGTCAAGAAAGCCATCCTTGAGTCTACTCAAAAACTAAAAGCAAAAATGGATGAGAAAAGGAGAGAGGTTCAGTTCAAGGTGGGTGACTATGTGATGGTCCATTTGAGCAAAGCTAGGATGCAAAGTGGCAAGCCTACTAAACTGCAGATGAAGAGGGTAGGACCTTGTAGAATTATGGAAAAATATGGTGAGAATGCTTACAAGGTTGACCTGCCTTCGGATTTGGCTATATCACCAGTCTTTAATGTTGTTGACCTGATCATGTACAAGGGGTGAGATAGAAGGACAAACTGAGAATCAAGCCAAGGTACTGCAGGACCTAGATGTTAATGTCTTACCATAGGTAAAGAAGCCTATAGCAGAGGAGATCTTGGAATCCAAATTAAAGAATTCCACCAGACACTAGGTCTACATGGAACACCTGGTGAAGTGGGCAGGTCAGCCTGAGTCTGAAGCTACCTGAGTTGAAGAGAGCAGGTTCAAGACACTTGGCATAGACCCAGCTCTCATCTCCTCTTCTATTTCTTAGTTGTGTGCAGAGGGGGAGTATGGTGCAGGAGCACCCTTCCAAACTCTTCCTCCTTTTTTGTTGTTGGTGTTATGCTTCTTTTGAAGCCATTGTATATAAAATAAAGAGCCAAGTGCTCATTGGTCATAGTTAAGGTCCTAGTTGAGTTCTTAGGGTCTTAAGTCAAGATTAAGATTTTCTTGAAATTTGAGGGTATGTGTGCCTTTGAGGTTTTTAGGGGTCCTTCCTAGCATGGTGGTGTCCTTAGGTATTCCCAATGTGGGTCTAGGAGTCGAGAAAAGCAACATTGGGAAAGTTGCTCATAAGTTGCAAAAGTTGCATGACAACTTTTAAAAGTTGTCAAGCAACTTTTCCACCATGAGGTCAAAATATTTAATGTATCATGGACAACCACAATATGGGCACATAGACTAAGGCAAAGGTATTATAAGTATTTGCAAACCCTAAATTAATGGGTTGGATGTCAGACATTGTACGACCCAAGCAAACTGATTGACTGTGACTGAAATTTTGTTGCCAATCGGCACAAATGGAGTAAAGAAAGGTCATTAATGGATTGATTTGCATGCAAAACTATGTGGAGTGTCTAGTATGGTGTACTTACTCTCATTTTGAGCATTTATATTAGGTTTTTATTTGTAAGGGAGGTGTGTTTGTAATTATTTTGTGAATTTGCTCCTTATTGTCCAGTTTTGGACTAGTTTGTGTAAATGGCTGTATAACTCCATTCCCCATTGTGGAACCACCATGAAACCATGGGGAATGAGTGCGAAGAACTTGCAATATATTTAAATGAAAGTAGGGCCCTTGAAAATGCAGGGAGGCCACCAAAAGACCCAATCCTAGGTGAGACTAAATAGTGCCCGGCTAGGAAGGGTAAAATTGCAGAGGTCTTGGAGAGCAAGGTTGGTCAGAGGAGAGTGAACCATTTGGAGGAGGTGTAGAGGAGTGTGTGAATCACCATTTGTGTGAAGGAGGAGCCTCCACCAATCCAAACAAGGTGGCTAAAACACAAAACATTCACTGTGACCCAAGCAGACCTTAAAAACCCTCACAAAACCCTTAAAAACCCCAAAATTCGCCCTAGGCACTGTACGACCACTTGGAGGCCCAAAACCAGAGAAATCCTTGACCCCTTGTCAAATGAATGGTAGTCCATTTTGGGAGTTTGGGTTGTTTGTGCATCGTTTGTGAGAGGGAGCCCTAAAGGACCGGGTAGGAGGCCTAATTGGTCAAAATCCTTGTAGCCCTATTTTGTAAGCAAAAACACAAAATAGTGAAATTGATAAGGGGTTGAAAGCTTGAAACCTCTTGGGGGAACATGGATGGGTGGAAAAACCTTGTTAGAGACCTGACCTATCCTTGCTAAGACCTTGGAAGGTGTGGAGCAAGCCTAGCCCTTATTAGCCATAGTAAGGGGTTTTGAGTCTCATGAGTAGGTGAGACCTTAGGAGCAGCATTTCAACTCTTTGGTTTGTGGATTGGGATAGGTCAGCGGATTCCTCAAGCAAAGGAATTCCTAGAGACCCTAGGGTGTGAAGAGAACACTAGGTGATCCAAGGGAAGGATCCAAGAGCATAGACTAGGCTAGTCTATCCCATACCCCATCCCATCACCATACCCTTCACAGACAATACCCTGGAGGAGGTGGCTGGCGATGAAATGTACTCATTTCTCGATGGCTTCTCAGGGTACAACCAGATTTCGATAGCTGAGGAGGACAAGTTGAAGACCACCTTTGTGGTGGAAGATGGAGTCTATGCGTACAACTGGATGCCATTCGGGTTGTGCAATGCTCCCGCAACCTTCCAGAGGATAGTTCTTCACATCTCTGATAAGATGTCAGTGGGAAATTTTAAAGCCTTTTTGGATGACTGGTCGATTTTTAGTAGCAAAGACACTCACTTGGTGGCACTAAGAGAGTGCATGGAGCGATGTCGAAGGGCCAGGCTCTCCTTAAATCCACGGAAATGTTGGTTTATGGTATCACAAGGGAAGTTGTTGGGCCATATCGTTTATAAAGATGGACTAAAAACTGACCTAGATAAGGTACGGGTAATTGTGGAAATGGAGTCGTCCATTGATGTGACAGGAGTCAAGTCCTTTTTGGGACACATTGGATACTACCAGAAGTTCATCAAGAACTTTTCCCAACTTTCATTTCCACTCGACAAACTAACTCGAAAGGGCAATCCATACGTATGAGAATCAACACAAGGGGAAGCATTCCAGGAACTCAAGACAAGATTGGTGGCAGCACCCATTATGGCCTATCCAAATTGGGACCGAGAATTCCACGTACACATGGACTCCTCGAACTATGCCATTGGGGTTACGCTAGCTTAGGAAGGGGCACACGGGTTGGATCACCCCATCTATTTTGCGAGTAGGTTGATGTCGAAAGCTGAGAAGAACTATAGTACCACTGAGAGGAAGGCCCTCGGGATGGTCTATATCGTACAGAAATTTTGACACTACTTGTTGGCGACACCCTTCACCATCTATGTGGACCATCAGGCCTTGATGTACATGATAAACAAACCCATCATCCAAGGCAAGATAAGCAGGTGGCTACTGCTACTTCAGGAGTTCACGTTCACAATAATTGTATGGCTAGGCAAGAGCCATGTCATTGCTGACCAATTGTCCCGAATCAGGTCTAGAGAACCGCCAGAGGGGATAAATGATGACTTTCCAAATGCCCACCTATTCAAGATCACAGTATTACCACCATAGTATACTGCCATCGGGGAATATCTCTCCACCTCTGTATTCTCCCAAGGCATGCCACCGGGAGAATGAAGAAAAGTTGTGTTAAGAAGCCGCACGTTCCAACTGATTAATGGTTTATTGTATAAAATGGGGTCTGACGAGGTGTTATGTCGGTGTGTGCTAGAGGAAGAGGTGCGAAGCATCATGAGGGAAGCATATGAGGGGCCCGCGGGAGGCCATATGGGACCGGACGCTACGGTAAGGAAGGTGTTGCTAGCAGGCCTCTGGTGGTCCACATTGTATAATGATGCGAGAGAATGGGTAGTAGGTTGTGATACCCATCAGAGAGCAGGGAGGCCGCTAAAAAGGGATTTCATGCCCCTTAATCCTTCGCATGCCCAAGAACTATTCAAGCGCTGGGGGCTGGATTTTATTGGGTCCCTCAAGGTGAACCGCGCTAGAAGGTGTCGCTACATTGTGGTACCCACATAATATTTAACCAAGTGGGTTGAAGTGTGGGCCCTACCTGACAACTCGACCGTAAGTACAACAAGATTCATCTGCGAGAAAATTATTACACGGTATGGGATTCCTATGCAGTTGACGAGCGATAGGGGTGGACATTTTGTGAACCACATTATTAAACTCCTTACTACAGAATTCAAGATTTTTCATTCACTATCTAGTCCCTATTACCCGCGAGACAATGGGCAGGCCAAAGCTACCAACAAGATTCTCGTGGGTGTAATCTACAAGTCGTGTGGTGTCAAGGGAGAAGACTAGGAAGAAAAATTACCATCGGTTTTGTGGGCCTACCGCATGACCTACAAGGTGACCACCGGCTAGACTCCGTTCCAACTCATGTATGGGCAGGAAGTTGTCGTGCCAATGAAATTCATCATGCCAGTGAAATTCATCGTGCCAAGCCTTCACATCGTAATGGAGAATAGACTAGGGGATATGGAGAGCCTGAGGGAGAGATTGTATACCTTGAGCAAGCTCGACGAAAAAAGAATGGTGGGACAATGGGCCACAGAGACAGCCCAACAAAGACGGAGGTCTGGCACGACAAACATCTTCGACAAATGAAGTTTACTCTAGGGTAATTGGTGTTGAAATTCAATGGGAGGAACAAAATCAAACCCAAAAAATTTAAAGTACGATGGCTAGGCCCCTTCAAGGTACGCGAGGTCAATGCCAATGGGGTGATTAAGTTGTGGACGCTCGATAGGAAGGAGATACCAGATGTTGCCAATGGGTCGAAATTAAAACAGTACCATGAAAAGAGACGAATGACCGATCCCGAATCCTCCTGATGAAATAATCATTAAAAAAAAAATGGGTGTACGAGTCCGTATGCCAGATGACCCTACGACCTGAAAATGATATATATATATATATATATATATATATAATAAATAAAAAAAAATAAAAAAAGAAAGAAAGAAAAGTGCATCGTATGGTGGGGCCACACATCCACCGCATGGTCATCGTACGGTGGCACCGCGTGCCCACCATGCGGTGGCACTGCAGGACCACCGTGTGGTGGCACTGTGGGGTCACCATGCGGTGGCTATATTGCCTGCACACCATATATTAACTCGCAACAACATCAAAGAGGCAAATAGAAAAAAAGAAAAAAGGGAAACATCGCTGAGGAAGGAGATTACAAGACAAGGAAAAATCGCGGAGGAAGGAGATTGCACGCCATACACCGCACACCTGCATGCCAAGTACACCGCACGCCACAACCATACACCGTACTTGAAATTTGGAAGGAAGGGCAGCACATGCAAGACGGTTAAAAACTCTATAAAAGTAGATCAAGGGAATTAATCAGGAATCAATGGACACAAATAGGAACAAGGCGGATTGGATAAAATGGTTACAACTGTTAGAAGACAAGTTACAAGGAGGGCAAAGAAATTAAGAATCAAGTGCAGACACAGGCAAGAAATTTTTTCCATCTGGTGTGCGCATTGCAGACAACCTCGGGATGAGCAACAGTAAAAAAAGCAGGAAGCATCGTCCAAAAACCTAGATGACAAAGGACAAGGATGAGGTAACAACAGACAATATTGTGTTTGAGGGTCTTGCGTGCCATGATTGGCAGCTATGATAGACACCACCACCAGTCTGTATTTGACTATTAGCACTAGCGGATAACTATTTCCTTCACGACAGGCGGGTTCAGCAGGGTGTTTGGTATATTGGGGTTGAAAGGGAAAAAAATCGATACTTCACAGAAAATCACTCCAAAAAACTGTGTCACCTTGCTACAGTTGATGTTGAGGGATAACCTCACGCAGGGAGAAAAAGATAGTCTCAAAAGTGCAGGAAAGAGTAGGGGGGTCAAGAAAACATTTTTGGCTAAGGGAGTATGGCGATGCCTGTTGTCCATAGTGAAGAGTCGCCTTACAAGTGCCAGTCATGCGTTTAACATAGCTATCGCACAAATAGTGTTGATGAATGGGCTGCACAACAAGGTGGTGTATGATTGGGCATCACTGCTGGCGGATAGGATGGACGAGTTCATGACCCTACAGTACAAGAAATTTTACATGCCGCATCACGCCATTGGGTTATTTCTTGATGCAGTCCGCACACAGATCACCCCAGGCTCACAACCATTGGAGCCATAAGGTCGTGTTGCACCGAACCAACCACCCATATTCTACTAGTCGCACTTGGACGTCTTGGCACATGGCGCAGAGGCACGTCTGGGCACAAAAAGGAAGAAGCCCGCCATGTCAGACACAGAGTCCGACACTAAAGAGTCCGATGCAGAGGAGGATGCTGATAGCGGCAGGGAGGAATCCACAAACATGAGTGGAGGGAGCTTTCAGTTGGTAGGTAGAGGGGGTGACCAGTTGCCTGAAGAGGAGGTAGTGGAATCGACAAGTACATAAGGGTCTGTTTTAGCATCGCACTAGGTTCAGGTCCACTTTACACCAACACGCTTACCGGAGACTTGTTAGTTGTCGGTGTCACGGTCATTCAGAATTGTCAGCATAGTCACCATGGTGCCAATACCTAGCTTTGGGCAGCCTCGGGTGATGATAGCTATGACACCACCGTGGGTCGAGACCACAGCAGGGATCGACTCTGGGGTGGCCTCAATTCAACAGGATGGGTCGGGTACCTTGGCAAGTGTAGGGGCTTCCATGGAGCAGGATGTGCTGAGTGTGCTAGGTTATATGCAAGAGGTAATGATGGAAGCAGGCGCTCTCCAGGATGACCTCAGTGCCTAGTTGAGCCGTTACCAGCTCACACCCATGGCACCTGTAGGGGAGGTCACTCTATCTCCAGGCAGGGAGATGCATTCCTTGGATATCATTGATCTAGAGGAAGGGAGTTCTTCGAGCAGTAGGGTGCTTTAGAGGGTTGCATCACCCCCGGTGGATGTAGTAACCGGTCCTTACAGAGAGGAGGGGGTGCCTGTGGGAGTGCAATAGGGCGCCGAAGAATTTGAGCAGTTCATTGCTGAGACGACTCTAGGAGCACAACAGCTTGTGTCATCTGCGAGACTCCAGGAGGATGCCACCATGGTCAAGCGGATGGAGAGGTTGTTGACCTTTGCCCGCATTGAATGCTGAGAAGAGTTTGGGAGGTGTTTTGAGTCTATCGGGTGGCTTGAGACGGAGAACCTAGGGATGTTGGAGGCTTGGAGCCTCACTAAGGGGCTTGGCGAGACCCTGATGTAGTCCTTATTGAGAGAGGTGGAGCAAGCCTTTCGTGAAGGCTATCTTGAGCTCTGGAGGACACAACACATGACATCCACAACTGAGGCCTTGCATGTAGTAGCAGTGACGACTCGAGAGGAGCTGACTGCCAGGTTTCGGGAGGTTGAGGCTACCATGGCACAAACTTGGACAATGATGGACATTCTGGTGGTAGATAAGTCTGCCTTGGTTATACTGCTGGAAGAGGAAAGGGCATCCAGAGAACAGTTGGAGACTCAATTGGTCAGTGCACTAGAGAGCGTGGACAAGAAGGATAAGGAGGTGTTGGAGGCCGCCTATATGGTGAAGACTGCAATGGAGAGACATATGGTGGCAGAACAAGATCTAAAGAGGAGGACAAAGCAGGTGTACGAGCTACGTGGGCGATTGGCGTCCACCACTACACCACCACTAGTGCCTTCTTCATCAGGGACGCCCTCTACACCCCCTTAGTTTTTAATTGTGGGTTCTGTAGTAAGCAATGTATTCCCCATTTTGTTGTAAGTCATCTGGAGACGATCTTTCCTTTTTGGGGGGGATGATGTTGGCAACAATATTGTATAGAACTAGTTAATTAAGTTGTATTTGTCTTTGTTAGTTCGGTAACCGAGGGATGGTAGTTACGGGTGCGACGGTTGGCACTCGCACCCCCTTGGTACCTTTATATACCTTGGAAGGTAACTTGTATGGCACATGATTATGAATGGAATAGCATCTCTTATGTTTGATCTGATATCTATGGTATTATTACTCTGCATTGAGTCTTCTATCTGTATGTTCTAAACTGTTCACCCAGAGGGTAAACAGTTATGAGGAATGCCATGGGATTTGTTATGTATGCAAAGGTCAAAAAGTGGTCATTTTGATTTAACATTCACTGCATACTCTATTTTCATGTTAACTATTCATTTTGACCACCCCAAAATTTGCAAAACCAATTGAATTTGCACAAATGCCCTAGTAATTGTATGCTATTAGTACCGATAAAGTTGCATAATTAGTCTAGTTACTAACTTTTTTTCCAACTTTTGGGTTTACTAATGGACTGTTATTGACCTAGTAGATATTTTTTAGTGGACTTTTAATTAGCAAAATTCAATGAATAATTATGGATAGTAATTATGCCCCTTCCTCTACATGAAATATTATCATAGAATTCTTAACAATAACATTAATATCCTAACATCAACATAATTATTTTTGTTTGGGTCAATCAAAGAAAGAAAAATCAAGTACAAAAATGAAAACATATTTTGCACATGTTCTATTTTATAGAATTTAAATTCATTTTTGAGATAATAATATAATAATATATTATATTTTATAATTGAAATATCAACACAAATATAAATATATTATAATATAATTAATATGAAATATTTTTTAAATAATACACATTAAATTATATTAATGTAATTATATTTCTTATTATGAATATAAACAAATAGAAAATAAAAATAATCTTATTTGATATAAATTATATATTCTATTATTAAGTTTAAAATTATCAATAAAATCACTTGATTGAAACCAATTTTAAAAAATTAAATTCATAATATATTTATTTATTTGAATTTTGTATATATGACTAATAATTAATATTATTATTAATTGCTTGAAATCTTCTAAAGATTTGCCATTTTTTATACTCAAAGACCTCAAGTAGTTGCCATTGAACAAGAATCAGCAATATGGTTGAATTCCTTTGCGCTTTTGGTTCTTCAAGACCAAAGAGGATGATCCCTAAACAATACCCGATGATATCTCCAATAGTCTAGGTATTGATAAATAGAAATATTCTCACTCAAATAGACCAAGAAATCATAACAATAACAAACAAATTTGGCTTAATTTTTGAATGATATCTAGTGCTGGTCCTAAAAGCATATATTCATACTTCGAACAAAAGAAAAGACTGAAGATAAAGATGATTTGTTCAATTTTGAATGTGATTCTATCTAGTAGAGGCAAGAATTTATGATTGGTGCCTATCTAGGGTTGTAGAATCAAATTTAGAAAGCAAACAACAAAAATATAACAAATTTGATTTCAATCATAGGGTTCTCAATATTAATGTCTTACACTAGAGTAATATCTCTAATTGGTATCCCATCAGAATTCTACTTTTAGATCCCTAGCATTTCACCCAAATCCTTATATCTTATTCACAACAGTGTAATCTTTTCCTTAAAAAGATGCAAAAAATAAGACATACACCATGAAAATAACACAGAGCTAAAATCAACAAAACTTGCTTATTAAATTTTAAAATATGTTGAGTACAACAATGAGGAGACAACTGCAATAGAACTTGTATATTTCAATTCTCATTTTGATCAAAATATTTGTTATACAAGTATCATATGACAGACTAGTACTTCTTCTATAACACCTAAATTGACAATTTACCAAAAAACACCTTATTCAACAAATTTCATTTTCAAAATTTGAAAAGAGTAGAGTCCTTGTACAATGGTTAAGAATTTCCTTTTAGTAGAATGGTACTAAAAAATGACAAAAAATGCTATGAATTCCCTTTCATAATTTAGTAGATGACAAAAAATGCTTTATCCTTAACCAAAATAATGTTGGAGAAGTTGATGTCATTGTTGATGTATCCATAACATGAGGAGATACACCTACTTCAAACTGAATTTGTATTGGTAACCAAATTGTTAGAACTACCTTGAAGAACATGTGATTGCAGTACCTACTAATGTGGCAAGGTGAGGTCATTGGAGAGGACCAATTGAAATACAAATCAAATTTACATTATCTTTATTTCATTTCACATTTTAAAAACATGTCCACGAGCTGATGATATGGCCAAAATTGATGACTATAAAAAAGATTATAATATTTATTGAGTTTGCTTACAATATTTTTCTTCTCATTGTAAGTTATCTTAGATGGCCCCATTGAAATGCTCATATTTGTTGAGCTCTATGCAAATGCTAGTAATACATGTAATTCAAAACTAATTTGATTTTTATGATAATTTTTTCAAATCCATATTCAACAATGACTATTCTATCTAGATAATCATTCAACAAATCAAAATCAATTCCTTCATTAGAATCAATGAATGAAATAATGGTAGGAATGAATGTATTGAAAGAAGATCTCCATTGATTGTAATCTTGTATTTCTCCTCATGCATAAAAAATATTAGAAACAACCTGAGCTGAATAATTTTAAACATTTTTAATTTTATTTTTACTTGTTGCTCCAACTTTTACAAGAAAGCACTTTCCTCCATCACTGTTGATGCCACTTTCTTTGTAGGATTTAGCCTTGGAGGAATGTCAACATCATACTGTACAATTTTGGTCATTAATTATGTTGCTTCTTAATCCCCATATTTAAACTATTGACTTGAGAATTGGAGCATTTTCCATACACCTAATTTTAGTTACACAAAGTTCTCTAAAATATGCATGTGTCTTCTAATCTATTGGTAGTCGTTTTTCACTCTATGCCTCAAGACTTTCTCAATAGCTAGTGATGTTTTCTTTTTTGCACTTTTATTTGCTTACAATAGTTGCTCTTCTAAATCTTCAATTTTCCTTGCCATTTCATTTTTTAATTTAAGAACTTCTACAGAGGCAATTGGAGATAAAAGACCTGGCTTGACAGGACTTAGAGGCTCTGATGTTGAAGTGGAAGAAGCACTTTCCATCATTTTCTTATTATACTCATCATTCAATTTGATGTGATCCTCCTACAATTTTTTAACTCTCTCTTGTAGACTTTTTGTGGCAACTTGACTAAACAATGTAGTATGGAGTGCTAGTATTGCTACTTGAGGGGTTGATGTCTCTAATAATATTTTGACAATTAATATTTCTCTCATTTCTTGTGTGACTTATGCCACTTGTGGCTTATTGATGCTTAGGATCATTCCCCAAATAGCCAAGCTATCTAGTTTGGGGCTAAAACTTGACCCACAAATTGATTTCTCTACTTCCTCATCTATTGCAAAGATCGTCATTTTGTCTTCTTATTGCATCTAATGTTAATGTTGAAGCAATATCCCATTCGGGGAGAAGGAGTAGACCATTTTCTCTCATCATTTTTCTCCTCTCCCCAGGAATAATATGCTTTGTATAAAAATGATTTCTTTCAATACTCTAGCGGTAACTACTTCATACATTGGGGGATCCACACCCATCTTTTCTTGTTCTAATTTCTCAACAATCTCCTTTCCTTTTATTCTCATTACAAACCCTCAAAATTTTTCAATTTAAAAAAACTCATCATCAACAAGAAATCATGCACAAGCTAGAGTTATAATATCTCTTATGTCATTTTTACCCACCTCTATGTGCATATATTATTCTAGTGTCTAGCTCAGGGGAAATTTCAACTCTTAAAGGTGAGGGCATTGGCTAATCAACTTCATGTTTTTTGGAGACAATAATTTCTCCTACTGCCTTTAATTCTCCCTCTTCTCCAACCATTAAGAATTCAACCAACATTGGTTGCTCAACTTTTCTCTTCTTGGGTGGTTGTTCTTGAGACACTACAAGTGTAGGAGGCTTTGTGTTGGTGGAGAATCCATATCCACAATCTATTTCACTCTCCCCTTCATGTTATATACATGTTGAATAGGGGATGGTTGATAGTTTGGCCTATCTTCAACTACAATGGCCTTGCCATATAACCTCTCAAAATTGTCTATCATCTTATTTATTCTAACAACGAGATCGTTCATCTCAATAAATGCCCCCTTTATATACAAGGTTACATTTTTTCTCTATTGCTCACTCCTTTGGATCTTCTCCCATTGAGTTCTCCTATCAATTTTCTCGAGTGTGATATTTTCTAATCAAGTCCTCTTCAATGGATACCTTTCAAGTAAAATTTGATCTTCTTATATGCGATTTGTCTTGATTTATGAAGCCTTCTAGATCAAAATTTATAATGGCTTTAGACTTCATTCTTTAAGACTTAAGGATTGGATAAATTTACTCCAATGCCTCTTTATTAGAAAAAAGGCACAAAATACTATGCTTGAATACTGAAATGATCCTTTCTTTTGACCTTTTAGGTGGCATTATTCTATACTTCAATCCCTCTTTATTAGAAAAAAGGCACAAAATACTATGCTTGAATACTGAAAGGATCCTTTCTTTTGACCTTTTAGGTGGCATTATTCTATTTCATTTAATTGCCACATAAACTCCAAAAATGTCAATCTTCGAGGTAAAAAATTATGTATGACATGAAGGGGTACTAGACACCCATAAACTCAAATGATAGTGCAACTACCATGGAAACACCAACCTCCCCAACTGCGAGTTTTCCCCAAATTAGGAGCCTCTCCTCAAGTCTTAGAAGACTCAAAACTTTAACAGGAAGTCTCCATAGTTGAAATATCAAGTGACCTAAACTTCTGGTAATAAAATGATTCTATAAAAGCACATAATTAGCACCAGGATAATGATTGTCCCAGACATATGTCCAACATTGGACTAATATCAGTTTGTTATTCTAATCTATCATCTTCACTTGAAGGGATTTATCCCATCTTGTCCTTTCCTCATATAATGATGAGTGGTATAACAAGGAATACCATTTGAAGTTTATCACTTTATTACTCCTCTTGATTTTCATTAGTTGTTCATGTATTTCATCTAAAATTTATGTGACAAAGTCAAATTTAATATTCACCATTGGACTTTGGATGTCCACATCCATATATATTAGTTGAGTTGAGATTTTTTCTCTTGAATCCCCTTACAATACTTGACACAATGCATAATATATTTTAATAAAATAGTCCTTAAATCTGTCTATTGCAAAGGACTCTTTCTCATTATTAGGAATTGTGACAATTTTTTATCATATCACTTGATTTCATGCATTGGGAGCATTATGAGTTTGAAGTTGTTTTTGTGCTTTTGGTATTCTCCTTTAAAAAAAATCAAAGTTAATGACTTTATTTTTTGCTCTATTTAAGTCAAAGGCCTCTAAAATATCGGTTTTGCTGATTGAAGCGAATTCATCCCCATTTCTAGACCTAATCATTCTAATATTATGGTCTTAGTTGTCTTAGATAATGTTGAGATTAGCGGCCATGATGATGCTATAGTATTGTTAGTCCCTACTTTAAGTAGGGAACTAATGTTTTCATCTTCAACATTAGTATGCTTTGATAAGTGTGCAAACTGAAAAATTTAATCTTATATCAAAGTTTCATTTTTTTTTTTGCTCGGTAAAAGGCCTAAGCCATATTTTATTAATAAATTTTATTACAATCTCTGCTCAGTGCGGGTGCCGGTAGGAAAGAGTGGAGAGGAGAAAACCTTCGGCCTTGCCCGGGACCATAGGTCTAGTCAGTGACTACTAACTTTTAATGATTTACATATAATCTTTTACAAATTCTGCATTCTGGCCGATCAAAAGCCCTTCATAGGTAGCATCCTAGTTCACTGTTGCCATCTTTTACAAATTCTTCATTCTGGTTGATCAAAAATCCCTTTATAGGTAGCATCCTAGTTCACTGTTACATCCTAGTTCACTTCTGCCAAATTTTCTAGTTCACTGTTGCCATATTTGCCATCTTCTGATTATCCCGCAAAAATAGTGACAAAGAAGAAGAGCCAATATTATCTCTGCATACTCACCCCTATTGTTATTATAGCCTAGGTTTCTTTCATATTAAGTCAGCATCAGAAATTGTTGGCTATACTATGAAAGATTACCCAGTCTACAATAATATTAGGGGTATAAACATTGGTCAGCAAAGGACTGATAATAACACAACCTATCTAGCCTGTACTTCATGCTCTTACCATGATATTCAAGACTTATATATGTTTAAATATAAATGTTGAAGTAAACTAATATGCCAGAGTTACTAAAGTACTCCCTGTTACTGTATTTTACTATGTGTCTGATTCAAAAAACATCCGCATTCTAAACTTCACTTATTTAGTATAACTATATGTTTTGAAACTGTCATCAAGTGAGTATCTTACCCTTCACTATCTATGCTATATCAAAGTTTTTGTGAACAGTTCAATATGTGCCTTGTCCTAACTGCAGATCCTATATCTCTATGTATAAGATTAGTTATATTAGTCATTGCAAACAAAACTATGTAATGCAAACTTATTCTTCCTCCTTGTCATCTGTGTCCATGCGAGAGGCCTATGTTTCTACAACCTCCATATCACTGGGATTATCAGCCTGGAACGGGGTCCACCCCTCTTCTACCATATAACTCACCCACCATTCCCCTTTTGGTTCTTTTACCACTCCAAGCCATTGTTCAAGGAATGCAATGCTCCTTGCAATCTTTGTTTGTCTTTGATGGCAAAGTTTATGATCCTTGCTATTGAGAATAGGCCTTATGAACTCTATATTGAGCACCTCTTCCTCATTAGTGGCTTCCACAACTATGGTGTAAGCTTCCAGGTAAGGTATATGAAGCTTATCATCCACACATTTTATCGCCATTTCCAGGTTAACCAAGTACTCTTCTTTGAATATCAAAAAATAGCACATTTTTAGGGTTCATCACATATGTAGGTCATGAGTGCATTCATGAATGTTTTCAGTGATTCAGAAGTCCATTAGCATGGTTATTTGTGAAAGAAAGCCTTCTACTGATGCACCTGATGGCATT
The DNA here is from genome assembly GCF_030272615.1 of Cryptomeria japonica. NCBI lineage: Eukaryota > Viridiplantae > Streptophyta > Pinopsida > Cupressales > Cupressaceae > Cryptomeria > Cryptomeria japonica. The sequence continues at coordinate 190,611,270 of NC_081408.1, forward strand.
TTCTCAAGGTGCGATCGGTAGGAAGAAATTTGGCGAGTTGGTAATCTCAGGAAGAGCTACACTGATATCGTGACAGTCATCGACATAGCGTTCACTATCAGAGGCACGAAGAAAAAGTTACCTCGATACTCGATGAGGTTGTCGGCAGAACCTATGTCGATATTGGATGGAGCGGTCACTTATTGGCAATGTCATCGGGTCATTGGAAAGCATTATTCTACGTTACCCCGATACCCGATAGAGTAGGTGACAAATGAGTCATTATGGTAACTTGAGCCATTGGGGAGAGGTGTTTCAGGTTATGTCGATACCCAATGAGGAAGACAAGCCAAGCACAAAATAGGAGGATATCTGAATGACTTACACCGATGAAGGAGAATGCAGAGCAGATGTTTTGAGGTCATTGGGACATCAGACAGTGTAGGAGTAGCTACCCTGATACTCGATAGGGTGAATATCATGGTGGGTGGAAATGAGGTTTCATCAGGATAGCCTACACTGAAAGAAGTGACTAAAAGAGCACCAAGGTGGTGTCATCTAAATGACATCGACTATTCAGAAGAACACATTTTTTGCTACGCCGATACCCGATGAGGAAGAAACCTTATCAAGGGAGCATAAGCCGATAGACCTAAAGATAGACAAGTTGGAGCCCAATTTCATCAGGTCATTGGAGAAACATAGGATGTCCCGACACCCGATAAGATTTGCAACATGATGAACAAGAAGCAGGTTTCATCGGGGAAGCGTATGCCGATAGACCGAAGAGGCAAAAAGATGCAAAAGTATGAGGGCGATGTCATCAAGTATCGAAGAAACATAAAATGAGTTATTCCGATACTCGATAAGGTGACTTAGTGTACCAAACAAGATGCGGACTATGAAGGAGGACTCATCGGAATAACTTTTAACCTTCGGAGGAACATATTTGGAGCTATGTCGAAACCCGACAATCTACATAGAGAGATCCCTATGTATATATGCCTATATGCATATATATATCTATATACATATTTATATACTTTTGTATACATGCATGTATATTTATGTATACACATATGCACCTGTATGCATATATCTATATATATATACCTATATGCATATAGATATATATGCCTATATGCATATGTATCTATATCCATATTTGTATATCTATATATATGTGCATATATATATGTATGTATATATAGATTTAAGATGACCCTATTATATGTGTATAGATGAGCATTTCTGTCACATTTGTGAAAGCTCCAACCCTATTCTATCCTGTCATTGTATGTTGTTTTGTATATATGCATATATTTGTATCCTTATATGCATACCAACATACTTTGTGTATATTTGTTTGCTCTATTCTAAGAATACTATTTATAGGTATATATATGATTATATGCACATATATCTGTATATGTGTTTGTGTGTATCTATATATAGTTATATATGTATATGCGCACTATATATGTATCTGCTACCATATATATGCATGTGTGCACATATACTTATATAAATACAAATTTACATACCGCTATATGTGCATATACATATGTATACCTTTCAAATGTGTGTGAGTGTGTTGAGAATGTGCTACTTTTAGGATTATGACTAAATCTCTGCTTGCCTATGAGTATCCAAGTTTGATTGCCTGTATGTTAATGGTGTGGTCCTATTTGTTCCATCTGCCCCTAAATTAGCTAGCTTATCTGCCAATGTGTTAGCTTCCCTATATATGTGATTGAGTGTGTAATCTGAGAAGCTTTTTGTTTATGGTGAAAGTGGATACAACAATATTGAAAGACTAAGTGAATTCAACCACAAACCCTAGCCTAACAACAACGAAGATCCACCATAACATATGAAGATTACCTAAGACAATGCAAATCAAATGAAATCGCAAAGATTATACTATCATGTCCAATAGGGTTTGGATCTCCATTCTTCCTATCTCCATTGATCTTGCTTGATATATTTGTTCTCAGATTTTATGTGCACAAGAGCTCAACAAAGAACGGAAATGTGGTTGCAAGTAGGATCGCATATGAAAGTTCAAAAGCGTAGTGTAGTCGAATAATCATCGGGGAGTCAACTGATCAGGATGCATAGTGAGGGTTTGATAATAAAGGAAGCATCTCCTTATATAGAAGACACTATATGAAATGGAGGGATAAGATTGAGAGGTGTAAAAAGAGGTCGGCTATGATTAGAGGGTAGGTAAAAGAAATAATAAAATAATGAGAGGGTAGGTAGTGTATGAATTAAGAGATGAATGATATGTGTCATGGGTAGAAAAGGTTAATGAATTAATTAATTAAATAAAGATTTATTTAATTAATAGAAGAAGTGGGATCAATTAAATAAATAAAAGTATTTATTTAATTTAAGAAAAGGATAATTTAAATAAATAAATGTATTTATTTAAATCAGAAATAAGGCTAGAAGAGGATAAATGAATTAATTAAATAAATAAATATTTATTTAATTAATAGAAGAATTAAGCTAAAATAATTAAATAAATAAAATATTTATTTAATTAGATTGGACAATTTTAGGTGTCTACATTTTGCCCCTTTTTGAGACAATGTAGCTTGTCGCGTTGTTTCAAAGAAGATAATATGAACTGATACAAAGTTGCCCCGAGATGGGAATGATATGCCCCTTTAAGAGATTGGATGAAAATGTCTGGAAAGATCACGGACAATCTCTCGATAAGAAATAAAGGGTAGAATGGACTAATCGAATAGGATAGAGTGACAGAGTCACGGGATAAAGAAGATTGACTCGGGAAACGAGAGCTAGGGCTAGGGCTAGGGTAGTCTATAAGATAGACCATGAGGGAACACATCCCCATTATCATCCACACATCTGAGAGATTAGAGTGCAGAGAGAGAATTGAGCAGCAACAGTCAGCAACAATGGCATTGGTGCATAGATTCGATCGCGTTCGTCGATTCCAGAGGCCAGCAGATGCAGGAGAGCCGATAAGTACCACAAAACCTCCTTGTAATTTTTCGTAATAAATGTTGTCATTAATGCATATTAGGTAGCGCATTTAATGCATTTTAGATATGTCAAACAAGGTCGAAAAATGCTTAGGCACGTCTGTGTTTGTGCCAGGCGCGTCTGTGCAATATGTAAGCGCGTTTATGTCTTCTAGGGCAAATCGACAGTTCTGTGATGAACATACGCCGTCGATTGGATAAGTTGCTGAGAGGATACACTCAAGCAGGTCCTCTAGGGAAGACTAGAATAACAAATAGGGCTAGGATTGACAATTCTATGATAGAATTGACAATTCTATGATAGAACATACATTGCCAATTAGGAAACTACTCAAGAGGATACACTCAAGCAGAGGCCCTAGGATAAGATAGATCGAGGAACTTTGTGATGAATAGTGAGTACCAAGACATAGTACTTTGTGATGAACAAGAAGTACTAATATGAGCAACACTTTGTGATGAACATGGAGTACAAATATGAGCAACACTTTGTGATGAACAGTGAGTGCAAATGTAAGCAACACTTTGTGATGAACAGTGAGTGCAAATGTAAGCAGCACTTTGTGATGAACAGTGAGTGCTAAAATATGTAGTACTTTGTGATGAACAGGGAGTACCACTAGGATAAACAACAACACTTTGTGATGAACAGTGAGTGTCACTTTGATAGAGTATCATAAGTACTTAGGATAATAAGCAGCATTTTGTGATGAATAGTGAATGCCACTTTGACTGGCACAGTTTATTTGTTTGACTGTAGGAGTACCTACCTATGCTAGAGTCACGGGAGAGATTCCCATCGACTCAGAGTTTACGACCAGAGATGACTTTTGAGGACAGAGCAGCGATTGAGGTTATGAGTTTGCAATTCATTCTGTATGTGCCTGAGTTTCGGGCAAACATGGGGTTGTTGACTGCGTTAGCTGAGAGATGGCACTCAGAGACTTTTACTTTCTATTTGCTGATGGGTGAGATGATAGTCACCTTAGAGGATGTATACAAGATACTGAGGATACCGATCGATGGGGAGTTAGTACCCTATGATCGAGACGGAGATAGGGATGCACTGAGACGAGTGTTCCAGAATCCGGGACTGGAGATGAGGGTGGGACATGTGGCGTGGGATACCATGACATGGACAGGATTAGCACTACCAATAGTACTGACAGGAGTGATTAGTGGGTTCTTATGTATTAGTTTTGTACCATTTTGTATGATGATGTAGACACCTTCAGGTGATTGTAGCCATATGATTTTGACATCATTGTATCATGACACTTATGACTATATATATGAGATGATTCATCTTTGCAGAAGCTATATGCATGTGTACCTATGTGATGCAAATATGTACATGAGGAAATGCAATATTTTTGTTCTTTTATGTTTTTTATATGTTATGCATATGTGAATGTGAATGTATGAAATGTAGATGAATATGATAATGCAAATAACTATTTACATGATGAAAATGTAAAATGTGCTAGCATATGTTGTGTGCAGGATGCGATGCAATTGTGATATCTATATGTATGTATGAAATGCTTATATGTGGTAATGCTAGTGCAAACTACATGAAATGCAAATATTTTTGGCGTGTCATTATACTCAGTCATGTGATAGCGAGCTACGGGGACTCAAGAAGGACGATGAAAGTCAATCAAGAAAGGGGGATGGAAGATAGAAGATATGAAAGTGAAAGAGCTTCTTGTGCATTATCATCATTGGGCTTTATTATGGCAAGTAGGTTATGACAATCGAGGCATATGTTCAACCCAGAAAGTCATTGTACCTGTTTGCATGGGGATAAGACAGTTACAAACAAGGAATGCCCTAGTTCATACTAGACTCACAACATCCTCATATTCTTGCACAAGTCATAGCATTACTAAGAGACAATCCACAAACAGCAAAAGAAAAATAGGTGACGATACCCCATCCTCGCTTTTCTAGTCAAATACATCCTGGAGATAAAATATCTAGTCAAAGACATCTCAGAAAAGCTAAAAGACATGTCACCAAAAAGATAAAATCAAAATAACACCAAGACTCGACACCAACATCCACTGTATTCCTCAAGTTTAGTGTCTCTTGTCACTTGTATAAGTCTTATTTGATTGTGGTCACAATGTTTACTTTCACAAAAAGGATAGATAGCACTGAACCATATGTTGTCTGAGTCTGGTGAAAGATTTGATTTGTTGAAGCCTATTGTTGTTGCTATGTCTCATCTGAAACTGACTGAATCCATGAAACTGATACTTTATTGTGGAGAATATGAAACTTTATTGCGGATTGGCGATGCAAATGCTACTTTATTGCGGATTGTGCGTGGATAGACTGAAGAAAGATGGAAGAAACTATACTCCTCAGAACATGCAATGTTCTTAGTTCCACACCCATCACTAGAAGTAGGATCTACCTTAGCCACAAATAGGAGCTGATTTATTATGGATGGAAAGGGATGAAAAGGAAGCTATTATTATGAATGGCTAACCAATCTTAGGTAGATCAATAACAAGCCATGATGGGAATGGGTAAGTTTATTATGAATGGATAGGTTGTGAGTGTGTGCAAAGTGAAAGGATGAAATGGAATCTTGAAGGAGGGAGGAGCAATGTCTCTACACATGGCGCTGGTGACCTAGTTTTCACCATGGTACTTGCCCAGGGCGCCACTGAAGTGGTTTTCACCGTTGGACGAAATGTTTTTCTGTTTTTCAATTTTTTTTTGTGTCACAAGGCACTTGTTTGCTAGGTTTTCAACAAGTAACAATTTTTTTATTTTTATGATTTTTTTGTATTATTGATATTTTTTGATTTTTTTTGTATTTTTGATTTTTTTTTTTGTATTTTTGAATTAGGATACTTTGAAGAGCTATGTGTAGAACTTGCGAAGGTGCATGTTGTTGATAAGATCCTCCAAAGGTTCGCCCTCTATGGTTGAGAGTTGATATGCACCAGATCCATAGGTTGCTGTAATGATGTAAGGACCAAGCCAATTTGGTTCAAACTTGCCCTTCTTCTCTCTATCTTGCTGATTTTTGGGATTTTCTTTGAGAACTAAGTCACCTACCTCAAATGTGCAAGGATTTATCTTGTGATTGTAACTACATTGTTCCTTGACTGAATGATGTGTATCTCGAGTGACTGTCTTCCTTGATAAAGGAATTGAGATAGAATTACTAGTGTGTGGACTACGTTTTCCCATATGCGTGTCACCTAAAGAAGTTTGGGCATCCCTGATAACAAAGTCCCTTGAGGAAGCTCCATTAAAGGTCCATGATGTATCACCAAAAGGGAGTAGATGTATGGAACAAGTGGATGAGTAATGAAGGCTTATGATTGTGAAAAGAAGTGAAAGTATCATGACATGATGGAGACTTAGAATCAACAAGTATTCTTTTTGACTTAAAATTGTAGAACTTTTGCCCCCAGTTATTTTGATATTAGGGGAGATCATCTCTTGCTCTTTTTTCTTCATAGGATTTTTATCCTTGACTTTGATCTTTTGAGAGTCCAATAGCTTTTGATTTTGATTTGTACTAAAGGAATTTTCTTTAGTTTTGACTTTTAGATTTTTCTTTTCAAAGCTTGATTTTTCATCCCCAATTAGTAAGGGCTTTTGTGATTCTTGTTGATCCAAGTCTGGGAGAGAAGTGGAAATGGAATGAGAGGATGATATGGTAAAGCTATGTGATTTATCAAGAGAGTTGGCAATACACTCAATAGATTCTTCATTGGAACCACTCTTAGGACTATTGATATCAAGAGAAGCTTGCACCGGTAGAGGAGATTTGTATTCAAACTTAGTAGCCACAACACTAGGTGGTTCACACCCAATTCCTTGGTCTTGCATACTGCTTATAGACTGTTCCTGTTGATTGAATGTCTTAGGAGATAGTGGGAGTTGATTAACATGAAAGATATACTCACCACATCCCATGTCTTTAAACTTGAACATTTCTTTGATCTCTTCTTATTTTGATGTAGAAGCTTTCAAGGATTCTGGATCCACATATGTTGATGAAGGAATAGCTTCTCAATTGACTGGGATTGTTATTTCTGATTGAGGTTGCAGATTGTTGCAATATATGAATGGATTAGGATCTCCATTAACTGTTATTTCAACTCCATTGTGAGGAAACTTAATGCATTGGTGGTATGTAGATGGGACTGCCCTCATTTCATGAATCCAAGGACGTCCTAGTAATATATTGTATGTGAGATCTAGGTCTAGGACTTGACAAACCACATCCTTTGTAAATGGCTACACGGACTCAAGAAGGACGATGAAAGTCAATCAAGAAAGGGGGATGGAAGATAGAAGATATGAAAGTGAAAAGAGCTTCTTGTGTGTTATCATCATTGAGCTTTATTATGGCAAGTAGGTTATGACAATCGAGGCATATGTTCAACCCAGAAAGTCATTGTACCTATTTGCATGGAGATAAGACAGTCACAAACAAAGAATGCCCTAGTTCACACTAGACTCACAGTGTCCTCATATCCCACCGGGCGTGCCAAAATGTTTATGGTGAAAATGGATACAACAATATTGAAAGACTAAATGAATTCGGCCACAAAACCCTAGCCTAACAACAACAAAGATCCACCATAACATATGAAGATTACCTAAGACAGTGCAAATAAAATGAAATCACAAAGATTATACCATCACATGTCCAATAGGGTTTGGATCTCCATTCTTCCTATCTCCATTGATCTTGCTTGATATATTTGCTCTCAGATTTTATGTGCACAAGAGCTCAACAAGGATCGCATATGAAAGTTCAAAAGCATAGTGTAGTCGAGTAATCATCGGGGAGTCAACTGATCAGGGTGCATACTGAGGGTTTGATAATGAAGGAAGAATCTCCTTATATAGAAGACACTATATGAAATGGAGGGATAAGATTGAGAGGTGTAAAAAGAGGTCGGCTATGATTAGAGGGTAGGTAAAAGAAATAATAAAATAATGAGAGGGTAGGTAGTGTATGAATTAAGAGATGAATGACATGTGTCATGGGTAGAAAAGGTTAATGAATTAATTAAATAAATAAAGATTTATTTAATTAATAGAAGAAGTGGGATCAATTAAATAAATAAATGTATTTATTTAAATAAGAAATAAGGCTAGAAGAGGATAAATGAATTAATTAAATAAATAAAGATTTATTTATTTAATAGAAGAATTAGGCTCAAATAATTAAATAAATAAAATATTTATTTAATTAGACTGGACAATTTTAGGTGTCTACACTTTCCATTAGAGAAATGGCTCTATCCAATAAACTTCAGAGCTCCCAGTTTGGCATTTTCCTGGTCCTTATTGCATTAACTATGATGGTCGAGTCCCCTTCTATTTCCAATTTGGATAATTTTAATTGTTTGCATAGGTTTAAACCCTCTATTAAGCTCAATAATTCTACCTTATTATTAGTACAATGCCCTAGATATTGGGATCTTGATCCAATACATATCCCTTCATGTGAGTGGATTATACATCATGCCCCTGCCTCCCCTGGATTGCCTCTAGATGCTCCATCAAAATTGAGTTTGCACCATCCAATCTCTGGGGGAACCCATTTGCATGCTTTTCTACCATCGGTCTTGTCTTTGTTCCCCTTCCCAAAGAAAGAAGGGATTTTAATCCCCTTCCATTGCTTTTTGATGTAGTTATCCCTGTTATTGGAGGTTTTTGTGATGGAGGCTTCTATTTTTGCTATCAAATTTTCTACCTTCATTTCTGTCTCTTGGAAGATTCTCCCGTTCCTCTCCTTCCAGATCTCCCAGATTACTATTGTTGTGTTGCATATCCATAAATTGTGGAAGATGCTATTCCTTTTGATTATTGGCCAACTTCTAAGCCAATCCTTTAGCTAAGGGATGAGGGCACCTGACCAACCTAGTTGTGCCATCAACCAATACCAATATTTCTATGTGTAGTTACAGGTTGTGAATATCTGATCATTTGTTTCCTCATCTTTCTTGCTTAAGAAATAAATTGAGGGTCCTTCGTAACCTCTAAGTTTAAATTGCTTCACAGTTAGGACCTTCCCCTGAAATGTCACACATGCAAAGAAACCATCTTTTGGGAGACCAAATTTGTCCCAACATATTGTGTTAGGGATATAGTCCTTGATATTGTTTGCCTCATCATATACGGTTCTGAAACCATATTTGCAGTTGTATTGTCCATCCTTTGATCTCGACCATATAAGCTCATCTGGCCCAGGTCTGAGTGTTATTAATTTGCCCTCAAGAATTTGAACCAATTCTTGGTCATTGTTGTCCACCAAGAATGGGAGCATGTTTTTCTATTTCCATCCCATTATCGATTCTGGTGCCAATGTCATATAATCCCTTACATGATTACCCCATAAAGATTTCATTTGGTCTTTTATGTCAGTTGTGCTCATTAGACTATCTATTGAGGGGTAACCCCCCAGAAATCTTCCCAAGAACATGGTGGTTTTACCATTGCGAATATCCCAGGATAGGTGGTTCGCTATGAGCGATCGACTTTCTTTTGTAAAGTTCCAGATTCTAGATCCCTTGGGTGGGTTTGTTTCCCTAAATACTGCCTCTCTCTGATTTTTTGATATGTATTTGCTCCTAAGGATTCTGACCCATTTGGCTTCTGAGGATGTGTACATTCTCCATGCCAATTTTACCCCTAAAGCCTTATTTTGCCATAGTAATTGTCATATTCCCATGCCTTCATCCCTCTTTTCTTGACACATCTTTTCCCATGATATCAGTTTCATTTTGTTTTTATCCTCTACACCATTCCAATAGAAATCTCTAATTATTTGAGTTAATTTCTTCCTTACTTTTTCAATCAGGGGATCCCAAATTTTATTGGTTTTGATACCTTTGTCCAGAGGCATCCCCAAATATGAGATTGTTAGATGACCTATTTTGTACCCTAGATACAAAGCCATCCTGTATTCCTCCTGTGCTTCCATATTAAAGAAGAATATTTTTGATTTCTCCTTGTTTACCATCTCTCTTGAAGCCAACCCATAAGATTGTAATATATTCTTAATTTCCTTGGCTTCTTTTAACTGTCATTTCCCCATAATCATTGTGTCGTCATCAAACTGTTGATGGGTACATGGTTCTACCCCACCAGTGATTTGAATCCCCGTCAATCTGCTATACCTCCGTGATGCATCCAGGCTTCTACCTAAGGCTTCAGACATAATTATGAATAAGAATGGGGATAAAGGGTCACCTTGTCCAAGTCCCCTAGATACTTCAAACAAGCCTTCCGGTTTTCCATTTAGTAAGATGGAGAATCTAGGGTTTGATATGCAGAAGTAAACCCAATTGATCTATTGTTTGTTAAAGCCAAAGGCCTTCATGCAGCTACAAAGGAAATACCAATCCACTTTATCATAAGCCTTTTTGATGTCTAATTTTATCAACATATTAGGTTGCCCTTGGGATTGACAGGAGTGTATGGCTTCCTGTACAATAATAATTCCATCCAAAATTGATCTATTAGGTACAAATCATGTTTGTTCTTCTGATATTTTGGCGAGCAGTAATGTTTTTAGTCTATTGGCCATGACTTTAGCTAGTAGTTTATAAGTCATGTTACATAGAGAAATGGGTTTGAATTCTTCCCACTTTGAGGGATTCTCCTTTTTTGGAATTACGACCAAAAAGGTGTTATTGATCTCTTTTAGGAATTTCCCTGCATTGTGGGTGGATTCCAAGGCATTAGTAACCTCGTCCCCTAAGATGTGCCAGCATTTCTGAAAAAAAATAGCAGGGAAGCCATCCGGTCCAGGGGCTTTGTCTCCTTGAAATTGTGCCAAAGCCATTTTAACTTCTTCATGGGTGATAATAGAGTTTAACATTTTATTATCACCCTTTGTTATCAGTTTGGGTATGTTATTTAATAAGATTCTATTGTTAGGGAGGTTTGAGTGTTCCCAATTATTGAGGATATTTTCAAAATACTCGATTGCATCTTTTACGATCAGATCTTGATTCGTAATGATCTGATCACTGTCATTGGTAATTTGAGTAATCTTATTTGCTGCCCTTTTCATTTTGACACTGTTGTGAAAAAATTTGGTGTTTCTATCTCCATCTTCTAACCATGTCTCTTGAGAGATCTGTTTCCAGTATATCTCTTCTCTGGCCAGAATGCCTTCATATTCACATAAAAGCATGTTCTCAGCCTCATATGTCTCAGAGGTCATCCCATTTTGTATCACATTAGTGTTTATTGTCTCTAGCTCTTTCTCAATTCTTGACTTTTCCTCGAAGATGTTTTTAAATTTCTTTTTGTTCCAGTCTAATAATTTATGCTTAATCTTTTTCAGCTTGGAGACCAGACAGTACATTTTTAATCCTACAAAGACACTCTCCTTCCACCATTATTGTATGTTGGGGAGGAAGTCTTCATGTGTAAACCACATTCTTTCAAACTTGAAGGGACACCCAGTTTGCTTTGTTTCCCCCATAAGTTCTAAAAGTACCAAGTAGTGATCAAAACCTGACCATGGTAATATTGTAGTTTTTAGTTCTGTTTTAAGATTGGTTATATCTCCTTTAAATAAAAATCGATCAAGTATTTATGCAATGTTGGAGAAATCTTTTCTTTTGTTATTCCATGTGTGAAAACCCGTCTCATTTCTGATTACAAGTAAGTTATTGTTATTTATGTAGTTTGCGAAGTCTCTTTGTGGTTGTCTAATGGTTTTTATACCACCACTTTTATTAGATTGTTATAAGATGGTGTTGAAATCATCACCTATGATGATGTATTTTTCATTGAGTATTTAAGTAGTGTTCAATTTCCTGCCACACTAATCTCTTTTTATCTGTTGGAATTGGGCCATAAACATTAATAATAATAAACTCAAGATTTAGACTAAGGGCTCTTACTTTGCCAGCCATCCAATTTTGCATCTTGGTTTGACAGGTGAATGTAACTGCATTTTTTCTCCACATTACACCCAGTCCCCTTGATGCCCCTGTAGACTCCACCGCTTCCATTTGCCATTGGGTGGATTTTCTACTAAAATTGTTCATATCAATCTTGCCTAGTTTTGTTTCTTGTATCATAACTAGGTCCATAGCAGATTTTAGTATGCTTCACTTAATTAGTCTTTGTTTGTTAGGGGCTCCCAAACCCCTAACATTCCATGTAAGTATGTTTATACCTCTATGAGAAAGAGATTTTCCTTGCCCCAACAAAGCTATGATTTTGGCCTGGCCCTCCGCATCCTCATCCATCTTCCTTTTGTCTAAAAAATACTTCCGACCTCTTTTGTTGCTCATGGATTTGCAACAGTCAGGAGTTAATTTATCACCTCCCATCTGGAGGATACCTCTGTTTTGTGGGCTGATTGAGCTATTGTCTAATACTATGTTATTTTCCTTTTCCTGCATATTGATCAGTTCATTGATAATGAATTCTCTTTCCTCATTCACATTCAATCCTTCCACAACAGGGAATTCCTCCAAAGTGGGAGAGACTGTGATGTTATCCTCTTGAGCCGCCTCAGTCGGGTTGGTGTTTAGTGAGGGGGTTTTGAGGGGGGTCTAAACCTATTATGTATTGGCGATTTTGAAATTATTTGCCCTATTTGTCGAAGTATCAATGAGTACCTCCTCGACAAATTCTTCAGCTAGTTTCCCCATTAAGTTTTCTATAACATTGTTTAGTTTCGCTTGGATTCGGTTCTCATTATCATAAACATGAGTTTCTTTGTTGTTATCGGCTCTGTTTGGACTGTTATTCAAGACCAGGGAAGGAGGCGGGGTTGGGATATTATCATTCTCTTGCTGACCAGTGTTTATGATGAAGTCGCCCCTGTCACTATTAAATTGAATACTTATTATGTCTTTTGGAGCTCTATGGTTGTCCCTTGCTATTTCCTGAGGCTTTTGTAGATTAGGGTTCAACCTTTTGTAGAAAGCGAAATCTTCTACTACTAGGCCAATATACCATACTGGTTTTAGGGTGTAAATACCATCTATTGTTTCTAGAATTATGTTTTTTTAGGTCTTCCATGCCCTTGTTTACTTCTATTAGTAGTTTTATGTCAAATTTATCAAACCATTTTTTCTCTATGGCTATGAATTGTTGGCAAATGCACACTCCAATGAGAAATTGTAGGTGATTGAAGGTATTGTCATTGATGGCAACCTTGCAATTCTATGGCACCAGCACCAGAAGACTCTACACCAGCAGATAGTTTACCGACAGTGGCAAAGATGATTATCGACACCCCAGCTGACATGATTTTGTTTATTGTATTTTGTATTTAATTATAATATCTTATTGTAAGCCGACAACGTAAAATTTAATAGGACTCATATATAAGTATGAGATCTTATCGATCATTTGTGTAAGTTGTAATAGGTAGATGCGAACATGCGGATATTAAGGCAGATTTTGGAGTAAGGTTTATGGTTATTTTATGAACTTAAACTGGTAATGAACCTGACATAGCAGATGCTGAACTGAAGCAGTACATTATATTGGATTTGCATAATCCATTTTGTAAGTCAGTGAGACTTCTTTTTTGTAATTAAGCAGTGAGCTTTAGGTAGTTGGCCTTCCTACATGTGCAGGCCTCTATTGTAAGTAATATTCATTTATTGACTAGTGAGTGAATATTGTGGGTCACAAATCCCATCGAGGTTTTTCCCACACCGGGTTTCCTCGTTAAAAATATTGTGTTATGGTGTGCTTTCTATGTTGTGCTTATTGTTCTTATTTACTGCATTAATTCTGGTTTACCAGTACAGTATTTTGGAATGCAATTTACTTAATAAGTTCAAAAAATTCATTTATCGGTTAGATAATGATTCACCCCCCCTCTCAGTATCTTTGGGAATCCCAACAATTGGTATAAGAGCCTGGTCCTCTACTTTCAAAAGCCTAACACCTTGAGGGAGATTCTGACACCAGTACAAATGGAAAACTTGAGAAAGCAATTGGAAATAGCTCTTGCAGATTATGATGTAGAAAAGTTGAAGAATATCAAACTTGAAGATTATCTGAAGGCTGCACAGGAAATCATTCAAGGACTTCAGGAGAATCTTACTATTGCTAGAAGCAAAAGAAGAGAACTTCATGAGAAGATACAGAGTGATGATGATGAAAAATAAATTCTTAATGATCTTGTAAGCAAGATGAAGCAAGAAAACATGACCTTAAGGAATGAGATGCAAGATATGACTATGAGATTTTGTAAAGACATTGAAGACATAAAGAAGAATGAAGATGACTTGGCTAGGAGAATCAACGATGCTGGAAATGAAAATCTAAGACTCAGTCATGAAAATGATACGTTGAAGACAAATTTGATTCACTTGGAACTTGATAAAACTGAACTCATGAGACAGAAGGATATCTTGGAAAATGAGTTGCCTACTACAAATCAACATAAGGAGAAATTCAAGAAAAGTTCAGAAGAACTTGATGATATGATAAAAAATCAGAAACCTAATGGAGATACTAATGGATTTGTCTTTGAAGTTGGTGAAAGCTTCGGTACTGCAAACAATCATGATCACAACAAACTGATAAGACAACCTAATGCCTACAAATTTAATGGGAAATGCTTTAACTTAACAAGTATGATCATAGAGAAAATCAGTGTAGATCTGTTACTGCATCATTTATTCCTCATGATAAGAGTGAGTCATCCTTTAAGATTTTTAGTTGAAGTCCTAATCTTTCTTGTGATACCTCGTTTCAAGTTCTTAGTACATCTGTAAATCCTTTTTCAATCATAAAAGTCAAGTTTAGATAATTGGTTGAACTCTGTGAACACGTTGAACCATTTTGAACCGTGTTCAACAGGTTCATTTAGGTTCCATAGGTTCCTAGGTGTTCAGGGAGGTTTTTCATACTAATGTTTTCTCTAAGTGTCTTGCAGCGGCTCTCTAAAAGTTTCTTGTTCGGTGACATGTTACTTTATTTCTCTCCGAGTTTTGAACTCATTGAACTAAGTTCAAGAGGTTCAAACATGTTCAACATGTTCAATATAGCACAAGTGGTCAGCAACTTGATATTATTTGTTTTCTTGACAAAATTCTCCTTGAGCGCGGTGTTCATCTTGAACTACTTGAACGCCCATGAAGTCTGTTCAGGATGTTCATATGTGTTTGAAGTTGGTGGGTCCCGTGGGTTTTAATGATTTGATCACGCATTCATTGCCAAATATGAGGAGGCAGAACCATGTCTTAAGTGACATCAATCCTTGGTTTTTCAAAGTAAGTAATCATTTCAGGAACTAGCAGTTACTTAAAAAATGCCGCCATGCATTCAATGCATGCGTGCGATGTCTAATCCACAAACTCAACACACTCGGACTGAAAATTGGAATTATTGCATTCAATGTTTTCGTATCATTGCCTTCACTAATAAGGTATGAAGGATTGTTAGTGCTTCACATTTGTTCCTCACTGCTGTGTCTTTGTTTTTCCTGGATAGGAGTCTTGTTTGCTGCTAGCCGTCGTCCGGTTGTTCAACTGTGAAGGTGAGTCTTTTTCTTGTCCTCTCTAGTGGTTTTTTTGCTTGCATTTTCTCTCTTACAGAAAGTTTTTCTATAACCAGTTTAGGCTTATTGTTTAAAATTATGAAGTCCACACTACATTTGTTTGGGAACATTTTTAGCCTGGCATCCATTGAACCAATAGTTAGCGATATTGACGTAAAAGGGGAAAACCTTGAGGTGTCGAAAGAGAGGGTATTCAAGGGAATTGACAAGTCTTTTGGTGTGGAGATTTTGAGTAGCAGTCTCGTAGAAGCCACAACTTTTCCCCCAGCCATTCCTTGCCCAGAATTGATTCGGGAATGTATTGCTAGATACGACCCAGTGTCTGAAACCATCAGGAGATACAATGGTGAAACCCTTCTTGTCATAAATCGTGAAGTAATTTCCTCAGTCTTCAAGATACCTGATTACCAGTTCTCCAACTTTTCCCCTGCTCAGTCAATCATCGAGTTCAACGCAGACAGAACCGGACACCGTAACAATGTAGCAAAATTTTGGTTGAAGGTTCCTCAAAGAGGTGGTTCCAGGTTACCCAAGAATCCTAATAAGAATCACATGTTGCCTCACATTCATGATGTAATGCTTTTGTTGCACCAAGCCAGAGGATCCGTTGAAGCTTATAGCTTCGATTACTGGATTTATTGCTACGTGCAGCTAGTTTTAGAAGGGAAGCAATATTTGGATTGGGCTGAATTGATTGCTGATTCAATGAGAGAACAACTGAGTTTGGCTAAATAGTTCAAACAACACTTCTTTATGTCTTCATATCTCTTGTATTGTTTGGCTTGTGTTAAGGAGTTGGTTGGAATAACGAAACAGCTCACTGAGGAGGATGTTCCCGTATATGAGTTCTATCCCATGCTGCAAAAGGATAAAGCATTACAGGATTTTAGAAGGCTGCACAATGCTTTTCTGGGTGATTTGTGTCATGAATTGAAGAATATGAAAGCCAAAATAATCTTTGAAGATGCACAAACTTTGATAAAGAGGTTTGGTAGTTTTTATATCCAGTTTCCATGCTTTTGTTACATATGGGTAGGCGGCTTTGAAGAGGAGCCTTTCAAGCTCCCTCACTTCTGTTCAGATTGCTTTTTTCTAACGGAGATATGTAGACAACTAACCTCTGTAATAAAAAAGGCACAACCCAGGGACAAATGGGAATGTCATTTTCCCATCCAATTGGGCATGTTGTCCTGCAGTTCAATGTCTGATGCTTTGAGTATAGGAGCAGACCTCAGGGATTTTAAATTTTCCCTGTATCCTAAAAGGAAAGGTTTTGATAATAAGGGATTTTCCCGAAGTCTTGGTCTAATGCCATACCTTCCCATGCCATAGTTAGAGGATTTCTGGGAAGATTGTACAGATGAACTTGAAGTATTCAAAAGGGGAAACATGAGATTGGTGTTAGAACAAGTTGTTTCATTGCAGATAAAGTTGGATACTAAGGGGCTCGAAGAGGATTATCTAGAGCTATTCGAACCAGGGTACTTAGCCCGTGCAGAAGTTGAAATGCCTCTAATTAATTGGGATGAGGAAGAGAAAGATGATATACAATTAAGGACCAAAGGAGTTTTGGAAAGGACCGCGACGTGGGTGGCCAATAAGAAAGCAATGAAATCAGGCGTTAAGTTTAATTCTACGAGAAGTAATAAGGACCCTCTACCTTCACCAAAGCATTTTTCTAACAATGCTTCTATGCCTATTCGTGCAGGTAAGGATAACAAGTCGCCTTAGCTTAGACATAGGTCTAATTCAACTTTGGATTTTTGTACTCCTCGGCATACTCGGTCCCGAAGTGCCGCTTAATGAAAGATGGATCAGGCAAAGGATACAGGGGTGAAGATACCATTCTCGATGCCTAGATATTTGAAATTGAAGACTTGGACAACGATGTTGCTAGTGCCCTGGATTCTCATACGGTGACTGTGGCTATGATGCCACCTTCCAAGATGATCGAAGGAACCACTGGTTCCAGTGCAACTCCTAAGTGGTTGACCACCTTGGTGAACAAACAACGGAGTTTTTTTCTCGTGACTATTCTGATTCAGGAAATGGTCGTTAAATACATAGAGAAGAATCCAAAGCCGAAAAGGTTCAAGACTGCCGCTCACCTGGACAATGATGAGGGAACTGGAAAATGGGTTGCTGAAATCACCTCGTATAAACCCAAGGATGAAAACAAGGAGGCTAGCCTTGATGATTTTGAGATCACAAAGGTGGAATTGGGAAACATGAGTAGAGACAGAGACAATCATTTCTTCCTGGTATCGACAAAGAAAATGCTCACTAGGTCGGAGAAGGATGGGCGAGAAAAGAGAGAACTAAACCGACACATAAACATTCTGGCCTAGTTCATCGATAGTATTGGTTGCCTTGGGGCACTCCCAATATCTCATGCTACAGATAACTTTGACCCAACTTCGCCAGAAAATAAAAAGCTAATGGGCCAAGTTCAACGGGCCAAGAGAATTGCTGAAGCTATGGAGAAATGGATTGAGGGAATAATCAAGGACAACGAGAGGTACATTACTGACTCCTGGAGGCTATGCAATGAAATATAGGGCCTTATTGCCAAAGTTCAAAATCAGCTTGTGCCGTGGGAGAAGGAGGAGCACAAATGGCAGAATATCTTGCCTTTGTTTGCCAAAATAGAAGAATATGGAGTTACCGGGTTTTTGATAGAACACTCAATCAAGCTGGTGGCGGATGAATGTCAGCTTTTTGTGCTAAAGAAAACCATAATGTGGCGAGTGCTTACCTTCAAGTTTGTGATCACCGATGCAAATACCTTTGTTTACGAACTCTAGGATCTCCAGTGCAACATAGTTAATGATAACAAGGTGGTTAACACTGACCATGATTGACAGTTGGGAATTTGTGGGTTGAGCACACAGGATGCAATCAGGTCTTTCCAGATGAACATGGAGAAGATCAAGGCCAAGGGTAATTTCACTCTGGAAGATATAACCAGGGTGGCTAGGATCGAGTCTATGACTTTCGTTGGAAATGATCAACTGTCGAAACATTCCGAAAAGATGGTGAAGCACCGGTGGAATAAGGAGGCTGCGAAGGTGAAGCTCAATGCGATGAAAGTTTCGAACCAATCCATTGTTCAAGAACTCACAACCGCTCAAGACGCCTGCGAAAGCGAAGAGGATGATGATGATGGAAAAGTGGCATAATGCATTGATTTAGGCCCGGTTCCCTTTATTCTTGTAATTTCTCATGGTTATGCAAAGACTTCGGGACATTTGTCCCAAAATACTTCTTGTTGGTTTCATAACTTTTTACCAGGGAGGTTGAGTTTTCAGGGAGACCTCCCCTATTCTAAAACTATAAATTAAGGAAAGATAGATAGTATGGGGGTTAGATTTTGTGACCAATTTTTGGTTTTTCCCTCTGTTTTATGTATTTTCTATTTTGTCGAAGGAAGAATCAGACTGCTAAATCTAGAATGGAAAAGATTTATACATGTATTTTCGTGCCTTTGTGGCATAAGAATATATGTATAGAATGATCATACTGTTCTTGGGAGAAGGAAAATCTGTGTGTTTTGAATCTGTGCAGATACATGTCTTTGCATAGGTTTATGTAATCAAATAATAGTAAGGTTCTTTCCATTACAAAAAATTCTTCTTCTTCTAATATTCCTTCCTTTGAGTGTTTGTTTACTTCTAGAGAAGATTCATGTTTGAGGACAGATTTAGTATCTTAAATCCGTTCATTCTTTATTAAACCTGTGGAAATGGTGTACTGAACTTTATTTCAGTTGCTGTCATCTCATATATTGAAAAGATAGGAAAAATTGCTTTCTTCTCTTTAGGAAACATGTGTGAAATATCGGCCTCTCATCCAAGAATGAAGTAGGCAGCCTTACATGCTTTCGGGTTAAAAGCTACTATTCAAATTAAATAGTTTAAAGCATTCCTTGAAGAACTGAGATAGGGAGCTGTACCTATGAAAAATTCAGAGGGAAGTGATTTATACAACGCTTACCCAATTGTTTAGTGAAACACTTGTCCTTAAAATTGTTAGGGTTTCAAGCAGATCCGAAGAAAAAATGAACTAACAATTATATGCAGATTTAAATACAAAAGATAAAGAAATAAAACAGGACACAGATAACACAAAGATTTAACGTGGTTCACCCAGAATGGGTTACGTCCACCATACACAGTCGTCCAATCTTTCTTATTATCCAGCAAAAACAGTACATCAACCTTACAATGCCTTAAGCATCCCAGCCGCTTATAACATGCGTTTTTAGGGCAACAAACAAAGTCGGCCTTTTTTAGGGTTTTATTACAATGTCGGTTTTCATCAACAAAAATGGCAAAAAAAAAATTTCTCAGGGGCTGCCGCCCTCGAACCCCTGCCCGGGGCTCGGCCTGGCCCCGGACCCCGGCGAGGATACGTGCTGAGTGTACAGTACTTTGCTAATCAGTCGCCACATTTCAACAAAAATAAGGTGATAGAGTTCAAAATTGATCATTTTAAAAAAGAGGGACAAATCTGTTCACTAACAGATTTTTGGCGACTCTGCTGGGGAAGTTAAACAAAGAGAAAACCGAACATTCAGTAGACTGGTATGCCATAGACATAACAAAATTGAGCCTATAATAGGCAAAATTTCACAGAGTTCATTTTGTCAAAGACACAATTCTATAATTCAGGAAAACCGTTGAGATTGAGATTTGCTTGAAAGAGATTAGGATTCCTAAGGGTGATAACATTGGATTCTTGTCCATACACCAGAGCACAAAGGAGAGAAGGAATAGTTGATAATTGTTTTGAAGAATTGCAAGGGTTGTCATTCGCCACAAACTTTACTCCCAAAAGAAAAGCTAAGAGCAGACATTCCTCTCCTATCAGAGTTACTCCTATACCTTCTTTTTCAAACCCTTGGCAAGCACTAATGCTTACTAGAGTTCAAGCCCCTCCCCTTGTAACCATTTATCCTATGTTCATTATGGCCCAACCATGGGGTACTGCTGTTGGACATCTTTCTCTCACAGCTCATAATCCACTTCCAAAAGGGGCGAGGGATGTTTTACTTAAATATAATGGAGAGGGAAAAGTCTCCGTTGAAGAGCACTTGAATTCTTTTAATGTGGCCACTGGAATTCTAGTGGTCCAATATGAGGATGTGGCCATTGAAATTCTGGTGGTCCAATACGAGGATGTGGCCATTAGGCTTTTTGCCCAAACTCTCACTGAGGGGGTAGCAGATTGGTTCAGCCATCTGTGAGCAGGATCCATAACTGACTGGCAAACGATGAAAACCACTTTTGAGAAAAGGTTCAAAAGTGCTGATGATGAACATTTGCTACTGGCTCAACTCACACAAATGAAAAAGGAAATTCATGAGCCAATGAGGGACTATGTAGCCAGGTATAATAAGATTATCCACAAAATTCCTCAAGCCAAAAGGCCAACTGCAGATAATCAACAATGGTTCTTCATAAATTCCATGCCACCTGACGTGGGTTTTCACCTTAGAAGAAGTAGGCCGGCTCATCTGGAGACTGTACAAAATGAAGCCATACAGCTTGAAGATGATCTGACAACAGCTGGAAAATGGAGGAAAGATGTACAAACCCCTCAGGGCCAACCTCAGGCATCTACCTCTTCTACTGACCCAGTAGTTCAGTGGCTTGTCAATTATATGATTGCTCTGAAGAAACAAATACCCAAGCCTGGAAGTTCTTATCCACAACCTTATCATGATATAAGCAGGAAAACTCCAAATCAGTATAACTATGGACGACTGTTGCAATTACCTACTGTTCCACAAAGATTACAAATAGAGGCACCTCTTGACAAAGGTGTCATGTGTTCATTCCATCTTACCATAGATCATGATGGGGGTTCTTGTCCCGATATGATAAGACATGTTCAGATGCAAAACACAAAAGATGAATTAGGTGAGTTCACTGAAGTAGAAAAAATTCAAGAGGTACCTGGCGACTTTGGAACATTCTACCTCGAATATGAGTTAGATTCGGAAAAAAGGTAGTAACATTTTGGCGACCCTTGAAGGTCCTGCATGTGCGATTCTAACAAGGAATCAACGAACTTCCCAGGATTCTTCTTTTGTGAATCCTTCTGGAAGCAATTTCAAAGGTAAAGATCTCCTAAGTAATAGCCTTTTAAAGATCCTTGAAGTTAGGATTTTGCAAAGGAACCATGAAGATAACAATAGCCCTTCCTCTTCCTCCTCCTTTGACATCATTGAGTTTTGTAAAGCTTCTACTATTCAACTTCCTACTACTGAGTATTTGAAACTGAATCCAAAAGAACTAGATAAATTGGTCAAATATGTTAAGGGAGATTCTTCTTCGGAGTCCCTGGTACACAGATGTGTGGAGAATAGTGATTTAACTGTTGCTGAAAAATCTTCATCTGTCCCGTGTTCATTAGCTAACTTGGTTGATCCCTGTGCTTTTCATGATGCTAAAAATGGGCTTGAGGTTGAGATTCTGAAACCTGAACCTTTCTACACATCCTTTCTCTTGAATGGTCAGAAGCTTAGCAATTGCATAATAGATTCAGGAGCATTAGACAACATAATGCCTTCACCTGTGGCTAAGTCTCTAGGTTTGACCCTCACGAAAACATTTGGGAGATGCTTCTCAATGGATGGGAAAAAGGTTCCTCTTATTGGACAGGTAAAAGACGTCCAGGTAGTGCTAGTAGCATGCCTTGATAAAAGAGTAAGATTAACTATCCTGGTTGCTGATATTCCCGTGAGTTACAGAATGCTTTTCAGTAGAACTTTTTGCAAGGATCTTGGAGGTGAAATCAAAATGGACTAGTCTGAAGCCATTATTCCCCTTGGAAAACAGAGAATCAAGCTTGAACCCAAGCCTAAAAATAAGTACACTATTTTTCCTTCGGACAACCCCAAAGCCCAGATTTTGTTTCAAGAATGCGACTTTGGAAACTATCTCATTCTTGCACCTAGCGAAAGGGAATCAGAAGAAGCTGTTGATGAACTTGGCGGGTTGTGGCAGATGGAATTTGATGGAAGCTATGCCAACTCCGGCTCTGGAGCGGGGGTAGTTTTGCTATCACCCACTGGTAATATTTTCCCGTTTTCTTTCAAGTTGGATTTTAAGAATACTAATAATACAGTAGAGTATGAGGCATTATTATTAAGATTAAATGAGGCCAGATGTAAAGGTATCAAATTGATCAAAGTTAAAGGTGATGCAGAGTTGATTGTCAGATAGGTGAGAAATGTTTATATAGTTAAGAATGACAGATTGAGACATTATAGAAATAGGGTTTGGGATGAGTTAGAATTATTTGATACTTTCTCAATTGAAGCCATTCTGAGGGAATAAAACAATAGGGCAGATTCGCTGGCCGTTTCAGCTTCACTTTTATTACCGCATCCAGACTTTAAAGATAATTCATATAGGATTGAAATGATTTATAGGCCTAGTGTCCCTGATAATGTAAATCATTGGCAAGTGTTTGATGCGGATGCACAGATCAAAGATTTCCTAGAATGTGTTCAGTCATTCTCCCAATCATATTTTGAAGGTTCTGAAAATGCCTGCAAGGAGTTTAGTCAAGACCCAGATGTTGATCCTACAAATAGTTTTATTCAGCTCAAAGGCAACAAAATTCTGAAAGGGCTAGTGACTCTAGAGAGGTTTTTCACTAGAGATGATGCATTCATAGGCAAGAAAGTTCCCAAGGATGACGGGAAAGGAAGTTTCAAGAAAATAAATTTGGGCGATGAGTCCAATCCAAAAGAGGTAACAATTGGCAAGTGTTGTTCTACGGAGGAGAAGCGAACACTTGGCACACTGCCAAAAAAATACATTGATGTCTTCGCTTGGTCCTACGATGACCCGAAGGATTTTAGAGATGGGCATTTTCAGCATCAAATTCCGTTGAAGCCAGGCGTCTCTCCTTTCAGGCAAAAACTGAGGAATTTGAACCCCATAATGGCGGATGAAATTTTTAAAGAGGTTGATAAAATGCTTAAGGCCAGAATCATATTTCCAATTCATCATTCTACCTGGGTAGCCAACATTGTGCCCGTAAGGAAGAAGAATGGGGAGATTCGTATTTGTGTTGATTTCCGTAATCTGAATCAAGCAAGTCTGAAGGACAACTACGCTTTACCCAATATGGACCACATTCTGCAGACGGTATCTGGGTCAGAGATGATGTCGATGTTAGACAGTTTTTCTGGTTACAATCAGATTAGTGCTACAAAGCATGAACAACACAAGACAACATTCATCACTCCATGGGGAACATTCACATATAACTGTATGCCTTTTGGTTTTGTGAGATTTTGCCAAGATCAAGGGCATAATGAAAAGCATAAAAAGAGAGACAATAGAATGACAAGAACAAAACTGTATTCTCATCAATATGCAAATGATCAACTGGATTCATCAATATAATGAATATAGGCCTTCTTATATAGGCAAGGCCATATGGATGTACGAGCACACAATCATGACATGTGGCTCAATGAGAAATAAGGGTAGGTGAGAAATACTAGGGGTAGGTAGGAGAAATAATATAATATTCCACAAGAGGTGGATGACCCACTGAATGTGGAGTGTAACAACAAAACAAGACCACAAAAGGTGGAATTTCTCCTACAAGCTCTATCCCTATGTGCACACTTCCCTAAGTGTCTCAAATCCAAACTACGAAGAGATGCATTATCCTAAGTTAACTTAAGTAAAGTGTAATAATATCCATAATGAATATTTATTTACACCAACACCCCCCCTTAAGTGCAACTTAGGGTAATGAAGACTCAAGTCAATAATGCAAGATGGGTCCCGGCTATTAGGCCATGATAGGTACCCATGTACAATATGCAAATGCAAGCAAAAACATGCAATGCAATCTCTCACAAACAGAGAAAGGGAGAAAACCCAGTGGGAAAAAACTCCCCCCCAAAAAAGAGATGAATGTACAAAAGACTCTCAAAGAAGAAGGACAAAACCTCAAAGAGGAAAAAGTCCCCCCCCCATAAGAGAGGAAGGAGAATTCAATTGACCCCCCCTAATGACACATCCCGCATCCCCAAGAGAGCTCGCAATTGCTGGAACTTACTCTCGGTGAAAGGTTTGGTGAATATGTCTCAACCTGCTCCGCTGTAGGACAATATTGCAAATCAATGACCTGCTCTTGAATGAGCTCTCAGATATAGTGCATATGAATCTTGATGTGTTTGGTCCGCTGGTGCTGGACCAGGTTCTTCGAGATAGCAATAGCACTCTGATTGTTGGAATGTAGAACTGTCGGTCGTGGAGTGGTGAACCCAAACTCTATGAGAATCTGCTAGAGCCAAATGGTCTCAGTGGCTACGTTAATAGCGCCTCGATACTTAGCCTCAGTCGAAGAGAGAGCAATAGCATGTTGCTTCTTGCTCTGCCAACAAATGGGGCCTGAACCAAGGTGAAAACTGTAACCAGAAGTAGACTTACGATTATCAAGATCGCCAGCCTAATCAGAGTTTGTGTAACCAACCAAGCGAAGTCTTGTGCCTGCTGCATAGTGAATCCCATAGTGATGTGTACCCTGGATGTAATGAAGGATGCGTTTGGCGGCTTTCCAATGAATCTCATGTTGTTCTTGCATGAAGCGGGAAACCATGCCAATTGCAAATGAAATATCAGGGCATGTATGGGTCAAGTAGATGAGACTACCCACAAGCTGACGATACAAAGTGGCATCAACTGGTGGAGAAGAACACTAAGCCTCAAGCTTGACTCCTGAAAGAAAGGGAGTCGGGGCAGGCTTAAAATTAGCCATATGAAAGCGTGCAAGTAGATCAAGAGCATACTTGGGCTACGATAGTGTAATCCCGGAAGGTTACTGTGAAATCTTTATCCCAAGAAAGTAGTGCAAAAGACCCAAGTCAGTCATAGCAAATCTTTCATGCAAAGCAGATTTGACCCTGCTAATGATGGATGCAGTACTCCCTGTAATGATCAAATCATCAACATAGAGCACGAGTATCAAGTGAGAGTCATCCTGGTGCAAAATGTAGACATTCAGATCAGAATGACACCTGGTGAACCCTGCTGAGAGAAGAAATGAATCCATCTTGGCATACCAAGCCCTGGGGGCCTGCTTAAGGCCATAGAGAGATTTCCTTAGTCTGCAAACCAAGGAAGTATCCTGGATGAAACCTTGTGGCTGCTCCATATAAATCTCCTCATCAAGATCACCATGAAGAAAAGCACTCTTCACATCCATCTGATGTACATCCCAACCATGAGCTGTAGCAATAGCAAGTGTCAAACGAATGGAGTTCATCTTGGCTATGGGTGCAAAGGTCTCAGTATAGTCAACACCTGCAACCTGAGAGAAACCTTTCACAACAAGTCAAGCCTTGTACTTATCCACACTACCATCCGCTGCAAACTTGGTCTAATAGATCCACTTACATCAAACCATCTTTCTCCCCTTAGGGAGATGGACTAAATCCCATGTGTTGTTCCTCATCAAGGAACTGTACTCTTCCTCCATAGCTTGGTCCCACTCAAGAACCCCTGATGCTTCCTAAAATGTCTGTGGATCGGAAGCTGTAACAATGAATGCATGTGAAGATCTTGATGCTATGATCGAGTTCTTCGTGTATCTAAAGGATCCCTAACAAGAGAACCTATAGATTCAAGTGTCTGTCGAGCCCAACGAGGTCTAGGTGGAGGTGGAGAATGAGGCTCCTCAATTGCAAGTGGACCCTGTGGAGGTGTAACCCTGCAAGTCGGAGTTAAAGGAGTCTCATCATCTGAATCACTAGCATCACTATCCATAATGGATGAAGGTGGAGGAGGTAGAGAGGCTAAGTTAGGAGAGCTTTCCTCAAAGTGAACACTCCTCTCAATGAACACCTCATGTGTCTCAGGATCCATCAATCTATATGCCTTAACACCCTCAGGATATCCAACAAATATGCAAGGTCGACTCTGTGGTTCCAATGCCTTGCGTTTCTGCGGAGGTATGCGAGCCCATGCTGGACACCCAAAGACTCTAAAATGTCTCACAATCGGTTTCCTATCAGCCCAAGATTTAAAAGGAGTAATACCTTGCAAAGCTTTGTGAGGAACCCGATTCTGGATGTGTGTGGCACAACTGATAGCCTCAGCCCAAAAGGCGGGATCAAGAGGTGCATGAATCATATAGCTAGCCATTTCTTTGAGAGTTCTATTCTTGCGTTTTACAACTCCGTTTTGCTGTGGAGTGTATGCTACAGAATGCTGAAGATCAATCCCCTCAAATGTACTAAAATCCTCAAGTCTCTTGTTCACATATTCCCTTCCATTATCTATGCGAAGAATCTTCACCACTTTCCCGGATTACTTCTCCACACGAGTCTTGAAGTCCTGAAATCTGTCAAATACTTCACTCTTATGAATAAGAAAGTAGACCCAAGTGAAGCGGGAGTAGTCATCAATAAAGGTGAGGACATAGTGGGCCTTGCTAAATGAAGGTGCTGGAAATGGACCTGCTACATCACTACGAACAAGTTGAAGAACTTCCAAAGCTCTCCAAGCTTTCCCTTTATCAAACTTCTCCTCGGGATGCTTGCCCATGGAACAACTTGAACATACACCCTCTGAAAAACTAATTCGAGGTAGACCTGTGACCATGTCTTTAGTGCTAAGCTGCTGAAGATGGCGGTAGTTGAGGTGACCAAACCGCTCATGCCATAGCTTACTTTCGGAATTTGAATGAGTAAGCAAGGCCCTAGAAGGTGAACTTGGCACAAAGTGGGAGAATGAATAAAGCCTTGAGTTGTCATTGACTTGTCCCACTGCTACCAAGGCATCATCATCAAGTTCCTTTACCACAACTAAATCTGGTGTAAACTCAACCTTTTTCCCATTCCCATAGTGAGTGATTTGGTAGATAGAGAGAAGGTTGGTAGACAAGTTAGGAACATAAAGAACATTCTCAAATGTTCCATCATCCATGTCAACTGAACCTTTCCCTTCAGCCTCTACTTGTGTATAATCACCTATGTAAATGTGAGGTACCTTAGATGGCTCCAATGAAGAAAACTGCTCCTTTGTAGAACCCATGTGATATGAGGCACCCGAGTCAAGTATCCACTGCTGTGAAGATCCTGTTGTAGCCACAAATGCTTGCCCTTTTCCCTTAGACTGTGAGGAAGAGGAAGGAGATGAATCCTTTTTTGTGTAGGCGAATGGCAAGTTGATGTTGTTTTTCTTAAGAAGATTTGTCAACTCATCAACTTGCTTTGTGTGGCATCGATGCTCATCATGACCATACTTCTTGCAATATGCACAAGTTGGTTTATCCTTCTTAGGTGGTGTCCCCTTCTTGGAAGAGGATGAAAAATCACCTTGTGATGATTGTCCTTTTTCCTGTTGTGGCTGTGACTTAGATTGCTTCTTCTTCTTGTTGGAATCTTTGCCTTGACTTCCTTGATTCCCTTGACTAGCCACCAAAGCCTTGGACTTTGAAGACTTGAGAAGCCCCATGTTCAACAACTTAGATTGTTCCAATATCAACATTTCTGTGAAAACATCAAATGAAGGCATAACATAGGAACTCCCCACTGTCAAACGATGAGTTTGGAAGCTAGACACAAATGCTGCATATTCTGGTGCAAGCTTGTCCAACAAGTTGAATATCAACTGAGCATCCTTTTTGTCAATTCCACAATCCTTAAGCTTTGCTCTTAGCTCATTTGCTTTGGTGACATAATCTTGGATTGTATCAAAACTCTTGGGATCCAAGTTGGTGAGCTCATTGTCAATCTTATAACCTCTGATTTCATCAACTTGACCATATAATTTCTGAAACATATCCCAAACATCTTTGATTGTAGTACACTTATCAATATGAAAGATGAGGTCATCTGATACATACTTGCGCAAAGTTCCAAGAGCCATGCAATTCTTAGTGAGCCATTCTAACCGAGCATTAGGATCAGCCTTAGGATCAGGTGGTGCTACTATTGTTCCATCCATGTAATGCGTGAGACCTTTTTCCATTAATTTGCTCCCAACTTTAATTTTCCATGATGCATAATTATGTGGAGTTAAAGGTGGAAATTTATGAGGACTCATTGCAATAAAAATGAAAGAGCACAAGGAAAAAGAGGCACAATCACACAAGACATCCCCCCAAATTCACTCAATCAAAAAACCCCCCCAAAAGTGATGATTTGACACTTTATACTTAGTGCATGTACAATGAGCCACTTGCAAAAAATGGCAAAGTGGACTTCTGATTTCAATTTTACAACTACCTCAATAAGGCCAAAAGAGACTCAAACTAATAATGCAAGAGATCTAAACTAAGATCCAAGCACTTTACAAGTACCTAATAGGCCAAATAGGACCAATATCTGAAATTGCAACCTCTACTCAAAATCTCTGAAATCTGATCATAGATTATAAAAGTAGATGAAAAAACATGCACTTTCAAAAAAAATGACACCTGAAAAGGAGGTCGTATGAGCTCAAACGAGGCCTTTGAAGTTGCAGAATGGAGGATTGGACAGGTATAGCTGAGAGAATCCAAAAATTCTGAAAAACCTGTGCACCAAAACCAGAATTTAACGACACCACTGCGAAGAGCATAAAAAATTAGACCAAATTTTAAAAAAATTGCACCCAAAAAGGAGCAAAATTGAGCAAGTTATGGGCCTCCAAAATTGACCAAAAAATCCAAACTGCTCAACGGAGAGGGGTTTAAAAATTTCCAAAAAAAATGCTGACTGGGCACTGACTGGGTGCTGACTGGGTGCTACTGACTGGGCACTGACTGTGCGCTGCTGACTGGGCAGAAGGTACGGATACCAAAAATATTTTTCAAAATTTTTTTTTTTTCAATTTTTTTTTTCAAACTAGAAAAAAATTTTCAAAAAAAAAATAATTTTTTTTTTTGAAAAAAATCTGAAAATTCGGTACCCTACTACCCGAATTGGGCAGAAAATTTCCTCCACACCCAAAAATTGATTTCGCAAATATAGGTTGAATTTATACTCGATTTTTATGGAAACGGCCTCCCGAACGCAATGGTGAGGTCAAAAACGCTCCAAGATGCCTGCAAAAAGTGCAGTTCCTCAGATCCGAAAATAGAAGCCTTCCACGATGTCTCCAAAAACCAATCAATGAAACCCCAATGGCTCTGATACCATGTGAGATTTTGCCAAGATCAAGGGCACAATGAAAAGCATAAAAAGAGAGATAATAGAATGACAAGAACAAAACTGTATTCTCATCAATATGCAAATGATCAACTGGATTCATCAATACAATGAATATAGGCCTTCTTATATAGACAAGGCCATATGGATGTACGAGCACACAATCATGATATGTGGCTCAATAAGAAACAAGGGTAGGTAAGAAATACTAGGGGTAGGTAGGAGAAATAATATAATATTTCACAAGAGGTGGATGACCCACTGAATGTGGAGTGTAACAACAAAACAAGACCACAAAAGGTGGAATTTCTCCTACAAGCTCTATCCCTATGTGCACACTTCCCTAAGTGTCTCAAATCCAAACTACGAAGAGATGCATTATCCTAAGTTAACTTAAGTAAAGTGTAATAATATCCATAATGAATATTTATTTACACCAACAGGTTTAATAAATGCTAGAGCCACCTTTCAAAGAGCTATGAATTCCTCTTTTAAGGATTTTCAAGATAGAATTATTGTTGTTTACCTGGATGATCTCACAGTATTTTTGAAAGAAAGGAAGAACCATCTTAGGGATCTGAGTGCAGTTCTGCAGTGTTGTCAAAAACACGGAATCTCCTTGAACCCAAAGAAATCAGTTTTCTGTGTCACGGAGGGCAAATTGCTAGGACATATTGTCTCAAAGGAAGGAGTCAAGATCGATCCTGAGAGAGTTAATGCAATTCAATGTCTCAGTTTACCTTCCAACTGGACTAGAGTAAGGTCGTTCTTTGGTCAAGTGAATTTCTTAAGGAGATTCATTCCGAAGTTTGCAGAAACAACAAAACACATCATCAGCTTGTTAAGCGAACAACATCCTTTCAAATGGACTGAAGAGGCCAAAGAAGCTTTTGAAAAAATCAAGGGTTCAGTTGCAAATGCGCCTACTCTCATTAACCCGGATTTTATAAAGGATTTCATTTTGTATTGTTATGCATCAGAGCATACGATATCTGGAATACTGTTACAGTTGGATGAATCTGGGGCCAAAGCACCTATAGCGTTCATGAGTATCCCACTCAAGAAGCATGAGCTTAAGTACTCACTCTTGGAGAAACACGCCTATGCCATAGTTAAAGCTGTGAAACAGTTTCGGTACTATATTCTGTACTCCCACTCTTTGGTTTTTGTCCTAGATTCCGCAGTGAAAAGCATTTTAACTCAGCAAGAGATTGGACTAAATAAGAGAGCAACTTGGGTAACAAAAATTGAAGAATATGATTTAGATATTCACCCTATGAAGACAGTCAAGGGACAAGGCTTATGCAGGTTGATAGCAGAAAATGAGGTGGAAATAGAAGCCGAATTACCATTAACTCTTTTTGTTGGATTGCAGGATACCTGGTTCTTTGATGTGGGCTATTATTTGACTTATGGTAGTTGCCCAAATCATTTGTTAGCAAAAGAACAAAAGAATCTTAAGTTAAAAGCTGCTAAGTATGTAATTTGGCGGGATGTTTTGTACAAAAAAGGTTTAGATGGAACATACTTAAGGTGTGCACATAAACCTCAACAACAAAAACTCCTGGAGATCTACCATGGTGAAGCCTATGGGGGACACTTCTCATCGTCTGTTACTGCTTTCAAAATTCTGAGGAATTGTTTTTATTGGCCAGACATGTTTAGGGATGCATATATTTATGTTAAAGAGTGTGAGAAATGCCAACCCTTTTCTGGGAAGCCACATTTGGCGGCTCTGCCTTTAAGGCATGTGGTAGTAGATGAACCTTTCAAACAGTGGGGCATTGATTTCATAGGACCAATAAACCCTCATTCCAGTGTTGGTCATATGTACATTTTGACAGCAACTGACTACTTTACCAAGTGGGTAGAAGCCATTCCCACTAAAAAGGCAAACTCAGAGGTTGTGTGTAGTTTTCTCAAGGATTACATCCTAGTCCATTTTGGGGTTCCCCAAAATACTGTTGCAGATAATGCATCATATTTCTCTTCTAAGGAGTTGACTATGTTTTTCTATGAGCATCATATTACCCTCTCACATTCTTCTGATTACTTTCCATAGGGTAATGGACTGGTAGAGTCCAACAACAAGAACCTGATAGTCATCAAGAAAAAGTTGGTTGATGAAAGTGCTTGAAATTGGCATAAGAAGGTATATGAGGCTTTGTGGGTAGATAGGACCATGCCCAAGAGGGCCATTGGAATGGCACCTTTTGAGCTTGTGTATGGGGTTGGAGCAAAACTTTCTTTACCTCTGGAATTATCAGCAGCCAAGCTACAAACAGTAGTGGAAGATTCTTTCTTTCATAATTCTTTGGAGAAAAGAATTATGTACTTGACGAAGTTGGAAGAGGAGAGGGAGTTGCTGGTGGATAGAATCTCAGAGCATCAGAGCCAAGTGAAGAGGATTTTTGACATGAGAGCTCGACCAAGAGGTTTCCTAATAGGAGATGAGGTGCTGTTATGGGATAAAAGGAAAGAGCCAAAAGGTGCTCATGACAAGTTTGATTCATTGTGGAAAGGCCCTTTCAAGATCTGTGAAGTAGTGGGACAAAATGCTTTCAGACTCAGCTACACCGATGGAACGATTATGCCCTATACCTACAACAGGAAAGATCTCAAGCTCTACAAATTGTAAGTCCTGTGATCAAGAGTTTTGTATATAGTAGCTTAGGTGTTCTTAGTTGTGAGTCACCTTATCCTGCCCCTTTTTGTTTTTGGTCATGCGAAACCAGAGTTTGAGAGTTCTTTACATTTTCCTTTGTAAAATACAATCCCCAGTTAGAGCCAATGTTACTGCGTCATTTATTCCTCATGATAAGAGTGAGTCATCCTTTAAGATTTTTAGTTGAAGTCCTAATCTTTCCTGTGATAACTTGGTTCAAGTCCTTAGTAGGTCTGTAAATCCTTTTTCAATCATAAAAGTCAAGTTTAGATAATTGGTTGAACTCTGTGAACATGTTGAACCATTTTGAACCGGGTTCAATAGATTCATTTAAGTTCCATAGGTTCCTAGGTGTTCAGGGAGGTTTTTCATACTAATATTTTCTCTAAGTGTCTTGCAGCGGCTCTCTAAAAGTTTCTTGTTCAGTGATATGTTACTTTATTTCTCTTCGAGTTTTGAACTCATTGAACTAAGTTCAAGAGGTTCAAACATGTTCAACATGTTCAATATAGTACAAGTGGTCAGCAACTTGATATTATTTGTTTTCTCAGCAAAATTCTCCTTGAGCGCGGCATACATCTTGAACTACTTGAACGCCCACGAAGTCTGTTCAGGATATTCATATGTGTTCGAAGTTGGTGGGTCCTGCAGGTTTTAATGATTTGATGGCGCATTCATTGCCAAATATGAGGAGGTAGAACCATGTCTTAAGTGACGTCAATCCTTGGTTTTTTGAAGTAAGTAATCATTTCGAGAACTGGTGGTTACTTCAAAAACGTCGCCATGCAGTCAATGCATGCGTGCGATGTCTAATCCACAAACTCAACACACTCGGACTAAAAATTGGAATTATTGCATTCAATGTTTCTGTATCATTGCCTTCACTAATAAGGTATGAAGGATTGTTAGTGCTCTGCATTTGTTCCTCGCTACTGTGTCTTTGTTTTTCCTGGATAGGAGTCTTGTTTGCTGCTAGCCATCGTCCAATTGTTCAACTGTGAAGGTGAGTCTTTTTCTTGTCCTCTCCAGTGGTTTTTTTGCTTGCATTTTCTTTCTTACAGAAAGTTTTTCTGTAACCGGTTTAGGCTTATTGTTTAAAATTATGAAGTCCACACTACATTTGTTTAGGAACGTTTTTAGCCTGGCATCCATTGAACCCATAGTTAGTGATACTGATGTAAAAGGGGAAAACCTTGAGGTGTTGAAAGAGAGGGTGTTCAAGGGAATTAACAAGTCTTTTGGTGTGGAGATTTTGAGTAGCGGTCTCGTAGAAGCCACAACTTTTCCCCCAGCCATTCCTTGCCTAGAATTGATTCGGGAATGTATTGCTAGATATGACCTAGTGTCTGAAACCATCAGGAGAGACAATGGTGAAACCCTTCTTGCCATAAATCGTGAAGTAATTTCCTCAGTCTTCAAGATACTTGATTACCAGTTCTCCAACTTTTCCCCTGCTTAGTCAATCACCGAGTTCAATGCAGACATAACCGGACACCGTAACAATGTAGCAAAATTCTGGTTGAAGGTTCCTCAAAGAGGTGGTTCCAGGTTACCCAAGAATCCTAATAAGAATCACATGTTGCCTCACATTCATGACGTAATGCTTTTGTTGCACCAAGCCAGAGGATCCGTTGAAGCTTATAGCTTTGACGACCTGATTTATTGCTACATGCAGCTGGTTTTAGAAGGGAAGCAATATTTGGATTGGGTTGAATTGATTGTTGATTCAATGAGAGAACAACTTAGTTTGGCTAAACAGTTCAAACAACACTTCTTTATGTCTTCATATCTCTTGTATTGTTTGGCTTGTGTTAAGGAGTTGGTTGGAATACCGAAACAACTCACTGAGGAGGATGTTCCCGTATATGAGTTCTATCCCATGCTGTAAAAGGATAAAGCTTTACAAGATTTCAGAAGGGTGCACAATGCTTTTCTAGGTGTGTCATGAATTGAAGAATATGAAAGCCAAAAGAATCTTTGAAGATGCACAGACTTTGATAAAGAGGTTTGGTAGTTTTTATATCCAGTTTCTACGCTTCTGTTACATATGGGTAGGTGGCTTTGAAGAGGAGGCGGCTTGGAAGAGGAGCCCTTCAAGCTCCCTCACTTCTGTTCAGATTACTTTGTTCTAGCAGAGATATGTAGGCAACTAATCTTTGTAATAAAAAAGGCACAACCCAGGGACAAATGGGAAGGTCATTTTCCCATCCAATTGGGCGTGTTGTCCTGTAGTTCAATGTTTGATGCTTTGAGTATAGGAGCAGATCTCAGGAATTTCAAATTTTCCTTGTATCCTGAAAGGAAAGGTTTTGATAATAAGGGATTTTCCTGAAGTCTTGGTCTAATGCCATACCTTCCCATGCCACAGTTAGAGGATTTCTGGGAAGATTGTATAGATGAATTTGAAGTATTCAACAGAGGAAACATGAGATTGGTGTTAGAACAAGTTGTTTCATTGCAGATAAAGTTGGATACTAAGGGGCTCGAAGAGGATTATCTAGAGCTATTCAAACCAGGGTACTTAGCCCGTGCAGAAGTTGAAATGCCTCCAATTAACTGGGATGAGGAAGAGAAAGATGATATACAATTAAGGACCAAAGGAGTTTTGGAAAGGGCCGTGGTGTGGGTGGCCAATAAGAAAGCAATGAAATCAGGCATTAAGTCTAATTCTATGAGAAGTAATAAGGATCCTCTACCTTCACCAAAGTGTCTTTCTAACAATGCTTCTATGCCTGTTCGTGTAGGTAAGGATAACAAGTCGCCCCAGCTTAGACATAGGTCTAATTCAACTTTGGATTTTTGTACTCCTCGGCATACTCGGTCCCGAAGTGCCGCTCAAAGAAAGATGGATTAGGCAAAGGATACAGGGGTGAAGATACTATTCTTGATGCCCATATATTTGAAATTGAAGACTTGGATGGCGATGTTGCTAGTGCCCTGGATTCTCATACGGTGACTATGGCTATGATGCCACCTTCCAAGATGATCGAAGGAACCACTGGTTCTAGTGCAACTCCTAAGTGGTTTACCACCTCGGTGAAAAAAAAAGGGAGTTTTCTTCCCATGAATATTCTGATTCAGGAAATGGTCGTTAAATACACAGAGAAGAATCCAAAGCCGAAAAGGTTCAAGACTGCCGCTCGCCTGGACAATGATGAGGGAACTGGAAAATGGGTTGCTGAAATCACCTCGTATAAACCCAAGGATGAAAACAAGGAGGCTAGCCCCGATGATTTCGAGATCACAAAGGTGGAATTGGGAAACATGAGTAGAGACATAGACAATCATTTCTTCCAGGTATCAGAAAAAAAATGCTCACTAGGTCAGAGAAGGATGGGCGAGAAAAGAGAGAACTAAAGTGACACATAAATGTTCTGGCCGAGTTCATCGATAGTATTGGTTGCCTTGGGGCACTCCCAATATCTCATGCTACAGAGAACTTTGACCCAACTTTGCTTGAAAATAAAAAGCTAATGAGCCAAGTTCAATGGGCCAAGAGTATTGCTGAAGCTGTGGAGAAATGGATTGAGGGAATAATCAAGGACGGGGAGAAGTACATTACCGACTCCCGGAGGCTATGCAATGAAATACAGGGCCTTATTGCCGAAGTTCAAAATTAGCTTGTGTCGTGGGAGAAGGAGGAGCACAAATGGCAGAATATCTTGCCTTTGTTTGCCAAAATAGAAGAATATGGAGTTACTGGGTTTTTGACATAACACTCAATCAAGCTGGTGGCGGATGAATGTCAGCTTTTTGTGCTGAAGAAAACCATAATGTGGTGAGTGCTTACCTTCAAGTCTGTGATCATTGATGCAAAGACCTCTGTTTACAAACTCCAGGATCTCCAGTGCAGCATAGTTAATGATAACAAGGTGGTTAACCCTGACCATTATTGGCAGTTGGGAATTTGCGGGTTGAGCACATAGGATGCAATCAGGTCTTTCCAAATGAACATGGAGAAGATCAAGGCCAAGGGTAATTTCACTCTGGAAGATATAACCAGGGTGGCTAGAATTGAGTCTATGACTTTCGTTGGAAATGATCAACTGCCGAAACATTCCGAAAAGATGGTGAAGCGCCGGTTGAATAAGGAGGCGGTGAAGGCAAAGCTCAATGCGATGAAAGTTTCGAACCAATCCATTGTTCAAGAACTCACAACCGCTCACGACGCCCGCGAAAGCGGAGAGGATGATGATGATGGAAAAGTGGCATAATGCATTGATTTATGCCCGGTTCCCTTTATTCTTGTAATTTCTCATGGTTATGCAAAGACTTCGGGACATCTGTCCCAAAATACTTCTTGTTGGTTTCATAACTTTTTACCAGGGAGGTTGAGTTTTCAGGGAGACCTCCCCTATTCTAAAACTATAAATTAAGGAAAGATAGATAGTATGGGGGTTAGATTTTGTGACCAATTTTTGGTTTTTCCTTTTGTTTTATGTATTTTTTGTTTTGTAGAAGGAAGAATCAGACTGCTAAATCTAGAATGGAAAAGATTTATACATGTATTTTTGTGCCTTTGTGGCATATATATATATATATATATATATATATATAGAATGATCATACTGTTCTTGGGAGAAGGAAAATCTGTGTGTTTTGAATCTATGTAGATACATATCTTTGCATATGTTTATCTAATCAAATAACAATAAGGATCTTTCCATTACAAAAAATTCTTCTTCTTTTGATATTCCTTCCTTTGAGTGTTTGTTTACTTCTAGAGAAGATTCATGTTTGAGGACAAATTTAGTATCTTAAACCTGTTCATTCTTTATTAAACCTGTGGAAATGGTGTACTAAACTTTGTTTCAGTTGCTGTCATCTCATATATTGAAAAGATAGGAAAAATTGCTTTCTTCTTTTAGTAAACATGTGTGAAATATCGGCCTCTCATCCAAGAATGAAGTAGGCAGCCTTACATGCTTTCGGGTTAAAAACTACTATTCAAATTAAATAGTTTAAAGCAATCCTTGAAGAACTAAGATAGGGAGCTGTACCTATGAAAAATTCAGAGGGAAGTGATTTATACAACACTTACCCAATTGTTTAGTGAAACACTTGTCCTTAAAATAAGGCGACAGAGTTCAAAATTGATCATTTTAAAAAAGAGGGACAAATCTGTTCACTAACAAGATCTAGAAACTATCAGAACACTAATGCACCCACCGGTCAATGTTCTAAATGCAACAAAATTGTTCATAATTCAAAAAATTGCAGAATGAATGTAAGATGTTATGTTTGTGGAAGATTTGGACACTTATCTAATCAATGCAGAACACATATCGGTATAGGATATGGAAAAGCTATTCAGAAAAATAATGTGACTTGTTATACTTGTAACAAGATTGGACATATTACAAAATTTTGTAGAAGTAAGGCATCATCGACAAATAATAAAGGACCCAGTTTGAAAGGTAAAGAGAAGGTTGATGAGGTAAAGCAAGAATTTTCAAAACAATGGATTAGAAAGATAGATCAGAATGTTGACGAGTCTATTCCTTCACCGGCAGAACAAAGTATCACTCCACCGACAAGAGATTCTTCATCTAATTGAAAAGAAATCCATTGGGGGTATGGCAACAAATTGAAAACATGCTAGTTTACCCTCGGTTGATGGTAAGAAGATTAAATGCTTCTTTACCGATAGATGAGTTAAGTTTTCACTTAACCGATATGCATTTATTATGGTAGTTGAAGGAAATGACATTATAAAGCAAGTGTTTTTCACTCTTTTTCACTCATCGAGTATTCAAACTTCCTTAGAGTGCGAAAAACCCGAGCGAAGGCATCCACAATGAGAAGTGAAGCAAATCATTCAAGCATTCAAAATTAAAGGCAGATTAAGGTATTTATACAATGGCTTCCTCCTTTGCACCTGAATTCATTGCAATCCCTACTGTAATTGAAGTGGTTAAATGCCCTAGGCCCGTATTTATGATAATACCCAAAGTTGTGAAGCAGGATGATACCCTAGGAGCATTTTCTAAAATTCCCAAAGGAGTTGCTTATGTTGAAGACCCTAGGATTTACATACATTGTCATATTGAGGAACTTGGTGCTGATGAGATTATGAACATGTATAGGACTATAATTTATGATGAAAATGGTAATGTGAAACCGGAGCACAAGATAATTGAAACCCTAGGTTTTGTGGAAATACTTAGCATTCCTGATTTTCCCAAGGAAGTTATAAGGATTGTATTGAGTAGAGTTCATGGGGAGTTCTTTTGGCTAGATTCCATCCACAAGATTACAAAAGAAGCAGTTAGGGCAGTGATTGGCTTACCTTCCACCAGTAGAAGACCAAAAAAAGGAAAGAAGGTCTCTCACCAGTGCAACCCATGATAGCATATCCTTGAGAGTCAATGATGTGAAAGATATAAATGTAAGATTCATTAGCATGATACTTGGATACAAGACTACACATGCTAACACATTAAAATTTGTTTCTAGTTTATGTATCAAGAGTGCTTATGACATGGTAAACAATAATGCAAAGATTGACATATGTGAATGGTTAAAAGATGAATTGATTGATAATCTAAAGAAAATCAAAGGAGAAAAGAAAGGTACTTTCAAATTCGGTAATATACTTCTATGCCTATTTCTATGCATGTTATTTCTAAAAATAAAAGTTCAGTTTATTTCCTTATGCATATTGAAATAATGGAAATGAGTAAAGTAGTAAGCTTGCATGTTGGTAAGAGAAAATTTAGCATTTAGTCCTAATCATTTATTCCTAAATACAAATCATGGTTTAATAGATTCAACATGCCTATCTCTAAGGTTAATTTAAATAATTCTAGATTAATGTAGTTGTTGAATATAGTTTATTAAATTCTGTCATTACCCCTTTTATTTATCGTAGAAAATAAATCTAAAATTAGCAGTCTATCTCTAAAGTTAGTATCTGGATTGTCAATAAAAAAAAAAAGAAATGCTTTATTTAAATCTGTTAGTTTTGAAAACCCGCTTTATGTGATTTTAGGAAAAAGAAATATAAACAGATTGTTTAAAGTAAATAAAAGAAATTTACCCCTATTTCCATGCAGTGTCAATATTTTATTAATTTCTGCATGATTTAAAAAGGTTAAGAAAAAAAAAATAGATTGCTTAAGTGTGTGTATATATATATATATAAGACTACACATTTTATCTAAAAATATCCTCAGCCTGTGAAACTGTTTGTTTGAAAATATTATAACCACAGAAAAATACATTTATTTATATATATATATATATATATTTAAATATATATATATATATATATATATTTATATACATGTACATATACATATACATATACATATACATATACATATACATATACATATACATATACATATACATATACATATACATATACATATACATATAAACAAAAAAAAGAGGAGAATTAATTTATTTTCAAAAAAAAAAAAAAGCAAAATGGGGGAGCCTCGCCCCCCCGCACTGTGGGCGGTGACCCCCAGCGGCAGCCGCAGCCGCCATTGTGGGCCGCAACCCACAGTCGGAGAGGCTTCGGCCCCCTATGGGCGGCGCCCCACAGCGACGGCGCAGCCGAGCTGCGGGCCGCGTCTCACAACGGCGGCCAAGGCCGCCTCTGTGGGCTGCGACCCACAGGCACGACTGGGGCCGTCCCTGCGGGAAGCCTCCCCCCATGAACTCCTCTCACCTCCGCTACTGCCACATATCCCATGCGGGCCCCCCTTCCTCCTTTTTGCATTCGACCCCTCCTCCCTGCGAAAAACATGAAACCCTAACTCGGTTGGGTTAGGGTATTTCGAAGTGACAAAAGAAAAAAAAGAAAGAAAAGATGTTAGTATTCTTGTTTATAACATTTAAAATTTTAGGGTTCGTGGTTATTTTAAAAGTTAAGAACTTAAAAACCCTATATCCTTATATGTGTGTGTGTGTGTGTAAGTTTATAGTTTATTAAATTATTTTAGAGTTTAATCTTTTGGTAAATTATAATGACTTTGTAAGTTATTTTGGCCATAGGGGATTATTTTTTTGTTCACCTAAATTTAGGCTTGACGAGAATAAACTTTATAGGGCAAATTTTATTATGGATTTATTTATCCCTTTAGTCAAATTTTAGACACATTATAATTATTGTTAAAATAATTCATGGGATTTAAAAAACCCAATTGCTAGAGTTAATTTAATTAATCCCTACAATAATTAAAAAGATTAATTGAGAGAAATAATATCTCTTGTCAATTAATTTAGGGGTTTTTGCTTAAATGAATTTATTATTTATTAATTGATGAGATAATAATAAATTCTTTGGAGAGTTAATTTTTCGCATGTAATTTAGATTATCCCGCTTACTTAATATAGTTGTTTAAATTAACTTGAGTTGAAGAAGAATTCAAATGTAGTTAAGACAAGACTTGATACTATGTTATTTTAATAAACTTAGCTTCATTAGGTTATGTTTTAAAAAAAAATATTATTCCGTTCGTGCCCAAAAGTTTGGGCATGATAGCTTATGACATGGTAAACAATAATGCAAAGATTGACATATGTGAATGGTTAAAAGATGAATTGATTGATAATCTGAAGAAAATCAAAGGAGAAAAGAAAGGTACTTTTAGATTTGGTAATATACTTGTATGCCTATTTCTATACATCACCAAGGAAGTTCCCGGTATAGGTAGAAAAGAATTTGGTTTTGACATACCGGTAAGGAAACAACTTTTGGATATCTTTAACAACATGGGAATGACAGGGAAAAGAACATAATTGAATACTTTTAGGCATTTAAGGCTAGAATGAAGATTAGGGAAAGACTATCTCAAGCCATAATTGACAAATACAAAAAGGAGATATGCTTTGTTATAAAGAAGGATGAAATCTGGATGGAAGCAGTGGTTCCTAGAACAATTTGGGTAACTGAAATGGGTTATGAGGCAGATGAAAACATAATAGAAACATTTGCTAAAGCCCTCCTTGAAGAACCTAGAGCACCTGAAGAATAAGAATTTGGAAATGCTCAAACCATTGAAAGCAAAGTACAAACCATGAAACAAAGGAAGAGAAGAGAACAAACAATCAGAAAAGTAACTAAACAGGCAAAAGAAATTAAGGAAAACTTGTTGAAAAAGACCGATATCAAGGAAAGTGACTTGGAAGGGTTACAACCAGAAGCACATCTTTCACCGATTGGTACCTCCTCCGACAATGAAATACTGGCAGAGTTTTAGAGAGTAGAAAGAAAAAGGAAACCTTCACCAATACTCGCTCCTACACCAAAGAGAACAAGAAGGAAACAATAGGCAGTAAGGCCCCCGACAAAGAAAATGACACCCAGGAAGAAGAAGGAAAAACAAGTTATCCCTCGACTTGATAATCTTCTAAATGAAATTACTGAAGAAGGAAACTTGTCAAATGTTAGCAAATTGTATAACACTTTCACAAATGAGGAAAAGTAAAGTATAGAAAATAGTGGCATTCTACACTTAGACATTTACAAGAAATTTTTGATAGAAGTTGTAGATGATCTACCAAGTGACTTATATAGAAGACTAGATGCAAAGAGATTAGCAATTGTAGAATTAGATAAGAAGATAAAGATAGAAAAGTTACTTGCAGTTCACCCAGTGAAATCAGAAGAAGAAATTGATGAACTAATAAGTGAGGCAAACAGGAATGTATTTTCTATTGGTCATCGACATGTAGCTTTAATGGCTGGTAGAGTGAATGAGATCGCTGAAGAGACATCAGACAAATGGGATATCTTCTTTGTGGAGAAGGAAAAGCAAGAAGAACTTAAATGACCAAAGACTTTTAGAGTCTATCAAA
The DNA here is from genome assembly GCF_030272615.1 of Cryptomeria japonica. Lineage (NCBI taxonomy): Eukaryota > Viridiplantae > Streptophyta > Pinopsida > Cupressales > Cupressaceae > Cryptomeria > Cryptomeria japonica. The sequence goes on from NC_081408.1 coordinate 190,653,446, forward strand.
AGGATAAGGATAAAGGTAAAGGCAAGGTAGGCTATCCTCCGAGCATAAAAGTAACAGATAACTTACCCCCACCTCCTTTTGATACTCCATCGGTTGAGATTGTTGATACACCACCGGTAACTGATAATGTTGAGAGCATGGAGATAACACATGAAGACACCAATCCTGATTCATAGGCATTATATACTATGAATATTGACACACAAGAAGTAAACATTGTGGTTGAGAAGGAAATCACTAAGAAGAAAGATGTGGCAACTGAGCCACCAGCTGAGAATTTTACTGTAGAAACACATATTGAGGATACAATTGGAAATATTGAGATTGGGATTGAAACACACATTGAACAATCAACTGATCCCTTGGATACTGGAAAGACAAATACCACTGATGTACACACTGAAAAACCTACTGAGTTAGAGCAATCGGCGACTGATAACACAGTAAAATCTGTTGAGATACTGACAGTAGATATTTTAGAGGTACATATAGAGATATCAGTAGATAACACTGAGACACAATCAGAGAAACCGACAATGGAAAGCTCAGGGAAACCGACAGAGGTACATTCTGAAAAACATGAAGAGAAAAAGGTTGAGATAGAGACAGTGCCACCGAAAATAGCTGAGAAACCCAAGCCTTTGCTAGTTGAGATGCAGATTCAAACTAACCTACCAGAGATCAACATAAGCAAACAGGTTACTCGCAACGACGAAATGCAGATTGTTAAAGTAGTTGGACAGTCATCTGGTTCCTCCTTAACATAATTTAGACTGACAAATGTAATAGAGGTATTACTGGATTCCATACTTGCATATAAGGCAATTGATGATACCCTCCCTATTTTGAAATTGATTGCACCCAAGTGCAATGTGGACAATAAAGATTCTTTGAGTCAACTAGACACACTGTCTAAATATATCACTAACAATCTTTTGACAGTTGATCAAATTAATGAGGAGACTTTCAGTGAGAAAATGAATAAAGAGAAAGAAAAATTCTTTGAAGAGTCAATAAATAGATGTAAGTAACACATTGATACATATTACTGGCACTAGGAAAAACAAAAATGGACTTTAAGAAGTTGTACAGGGGTTCATGCAAGACTAACATTTTGACAGAGAACATAGATAAAGAGATTAGCATAGCACAAAAGGAAATAAATGATATTGCTGATAATCTCATAGGTTCATTAGAACCCATATCCATAATAGAGCAGGAAATTGCAGGCTTTGAAGAGAAAATTGAAAAATTTGAAAAAGATAAGGAGAGATTAAAATTCAAGGCTAAAGAACTAAAATGTAGACTAGGTCCAAAACTTGACGTCCTCATCTCTTTGAGAAAAGAGATTTCAGAGGCACTTGTTCTAGGTCTTAAGACACTGGAAAAGAAAATGCACATACTCATCGACACCATCCAAAGGACAGAAGCAACATTAAAGGATAGTGAAAGGTTCACTAACAACCTAAATTTTGCACTAGCAGATCTATATCAGATTGTAACCCACCAGTTATAGGGACCCAGCTGAGAACTACACTCAGTTGACATTTTTGACAACTTTTGTCATTGATGTCAAAGGGGGAGTAGTGGAGATGAGAAAAATGATAACAAAAGAGATCATTTGCTCAGGGGGAGCACACAGTTTTGGCAAATTTTTGGACAACATATTTTGGATACAATTTTGACTTTTTCTCATGAGTGTTGCCATCAATGCCAAAGGGGGATATTGTTGGCAAATTCACACTCCAATGAGAAATTGTAGGTGATTTAAGGTATTGTCATTGATGGCAACCTTGCAATCCTATGGCACCAGCATTGACAGACTCTACACCGACAGATAGTTTACTGACAATGACAAAGATGATTACCGGCACCCCAGCCGACATGATTTTGTTTATTGCATTTTGTATTTAATTGTAATATCTTTTTGTAAGCCGACAAGGAGAATTGTAATAGGACTCATATATAAGTATGAGATCTTATAGATCATTTGTGTAAGTTGTAATAGGCAGATGCAAACATGCGAATATTAAGGCAGATTTTGGAGTAAGGTTTATGGTTATTTTGTGAGCTTAAACCGGTACTAAACCTGACATAGCAGATACTGAACCGAAGCAGTACATTATATTGGATTTGCATAATCCATTTTGTATGTCAGTGACTTCCTTTTTGTAATTAAGCAGTGAGCTTTAGGCAGTTGGGCTTCCTGCATGTGCATGCCCCTATTGTAAGTAATATTCATTTATTGGCCAGTGAGTGAATATTGTGGGTCACAAATCCCACCGAGGGTTTTTCCCACACCAGGTTTCCTCATTAAAAATATTGTGTTATGGTGTGCTTTCTATGTGGTGCTTATTGTTCTTATTTATTGCATTAATTTTGGTTTACCGATACACTGTTTTGGAATGCAATTTACTTAATAAGTTAAGAAAATCCATTTACCGATTAGATACTGATTCACCCCCCCTCTCAGTATCTTTGGGAATCCTAACATGAATTTGCCCAATTTATCTCCAATTTCTATAAGAATTTTAGCATGCATTAGTTCAATAGGAACATTGTGAATTTCTATCCATTTTGATACCATTTTGAATTCATATTTATCAACATCGAATTTAGGTTGCCAATCAATGAAATTGAAATTTGCCCCTTTGTAAAAAACATATTCTTCATGCAATAGCTTGGCTTTCAAAGATTTTTTGTAGCATTCAATGTACAAAAAAATATTTGCTAGGGTAGTGATACTTACCTGGCCGTTGAATGTTGTTTTCAACCATTCCACTATTTTGGTGAGTGGTTGATTATTCCCTCCCCATTTTTCAAAGAGCCCATGCCCTCTGCAATATGTACTTAAATCCATGGCTTCCCTGGGATTCAAGATTTTGATGTAATTTGGGTCAGGGTTTATCGTTGCTAGGGCACCCTTGCTCCTTGTCACATTTTTTCTTACATGATGGAGCGGGTTCCCTAGCTTCGAAACCGACATTGAATTGACTAATTTGGGGCCATGATATGGCATTGTCCTTCCTCCATCTATAGCGGGTCTTTTGTAACCCTTCATTTTATAGGTATGTGGGTGAAAAGAATGTTGTGGCTTTCGAAGGGGATGTCTAGGACCTGAAGTATTTGCTCCAGAATCCAGTGGTATGAAATTTGCATTGGTGGCACAACCAGGGATTCAAGAGGTGATGGGGATCACCCATATGCTTGATTGTTCCAGAGAAACCCTAGCCTCCCTCTTCTCTGCCCTAGCAGCTCTTTTGCCCTTTACCAATTGCCACGGGTGGTTATATGAAGACACTTCCTTGCCGGATGGAGGCCTACCAACCACGTTGCAGTTCATGCCATGGTGTGGGTGTCGATGTGCAGAGCTCCTCATATTCTCATAAAGATATTGAAGATCATATCAAAGTTCAATTTTTGTTCTTATTAAACTATTTTAAAAATTATTAATTTTTTATCTATCATTCGCTGTTTCATATTTTACTGGGTTTATTTATTTTATTTTTGAAAATATTTGCTATTATTATTATACAAGGTATATTGCAACCCAACTGTCAAATTGAAATTTTAAAATATTTGCTTACCCGTGCAGGTACATGACAGGTACATGATTCATTATTATAGTCGGACAGTGTTAATATTTATGGCATTTGTTTCAACTCCCATTACCAACTTTCTGGTTTGAGTAAGGGCAGTGGTGACCTGAAATAAGACTCAATCAAAGGCAAATAGGTGTTGTAGAGGAGGGAAAGACAACTTTTAGATAGGTAAGTAAAAAACTGTTACAAGCCTTTCTGAAAATTTCTCCAACAAAGGCAATTTGTAAATTTGTTCTTATTTGCTAGCGGTCAAAATCTGATGTTTGTGCACTTTTTTACTATGATATTTTGATTCATTGGAATTCACATTTTTTCCCCTTGTTTTTTGAACACCCAATTTAGCTTTCAATTGAGCCCCTAACCTGGAAATAGTGATTAGGGCTAGGTTACTTCTAGATTACATTACTATTTTTCGTTAGCGATTTCGAACTGCAGATTCGACCATTTTTTTGAGGTTTTTTCTTTGGGTGAGATAAAGGTTCATCTTTTCTAAAAAAAATAGTTCATTTCAAGTAGATTCGAGGGTTTTTCATTTTTCCTAGTTGTTTTGTCGACCAATTTGTAGCAAAATTTAAATCATGAGATTTAAAAGCTAATACTAATCAGATCTTTTGAGTTTTGAGATTTCATTCTCGAGATTGATTGTCGTAAATGGTTTTCAATTTCAGTAGTGGATTTAGATAGCTTCACAGAGGAACCAATGCTAATCAACATCTTCCTCTCCCTTACCCTAGAACTCAAGGTATGTCATAGATGACCCTCCTTGACTCCCTGCCATCCCATTGGGCGTCAACCCTTCCTAGATAAAACCACTTGGACTCGACTACGCAACTAAATTCTGTTGATTCGGTTCTGAAAATGAGTTAGTGCTCCCCCGACCTGTACCAAATCTCCAGAAGCTCCCAATTATGATCTCTCATTCTTGCAATGAAATACCCTCCATTCTAGCACTTATCCATTCTTTAACCTACATTTCCCCCCCTTCCAATTAGTGGAGCAGTTAGGTCATTTATAATAGCTACCAGTCAATTGGTTATTTTGCAGTTTACCACCAATTACTCTCGGTGACAAATGATAGCTGCCCAGGAGGGATCCACTTATTCTATCTCTGAATTTCCTTTGATTCGCATTCTGCTTGCTGAAATAAGTATATTATATACGATATTATGCCATTGCTTATTCGCTCATTCATAGGCAATTTTGGGTTCATTGTCATTGCCATTGCTCCAAAAACTGACACTGAAGTGGGCTCCGCTCCTACCAGCCATTGATTCCATTGCACTGAGATCGATAAATGGGGGATCAGGTTTTGAACACCACAACAAAGAATTAATTTTGCACATGTGAGGCTCAAGGGATGCAATAACCTACACTTGTTAGGATGCTTCGGTTTAAAGTTGTGCAGAGCAAAAATTCTTCAAAAGACTCAAAGATTGCACTTAGTAACAAGGAGAATCACCCCAACCAATAGTTACTGTACATTGGTAAGACTGAAGGGTAATATGTTAACTCACACTTATTACAATGCCTAGTTTCAAAGATTGGATGGGTAGATATTCTCTAGCAGAGGGCAAAACACATATTGTGAGAGACCAGGGCATTGTGATGACATGAAGATTGAAGGACTTGCCTGAACTGCACACCGAAACATGATAGGTGATTGAGACATGATCGCTAAAAACCGTAGATACCAAAAACCTGTCACAACAAAACATCTTATAGTGTTCTCAATATAATTATAATCCCACTACACTAGTGCAATCAACTCCGTAGAAACACAATTGCAAATATAAAACTCATTAACACCTAAACCAAATCCCAAATCAACCAAAACAAAAGTAGACCAATTCCTATATTAAAGCTCAATTACCAAATTACACTCATTCAGATTAAATCAATACAAAAGAAACCCAAATCCTCATCAGAGCTTACTATTAATTACACCAATTCCAATTCACACAACACTCGCCTTTTGTCTGGCAAACAATATTTAATGATAAGTCTTTCCACTCAATATTCTTATCAAAATTTATGAGTTTCCTCTCACTAAATATTCTTTTTTCATTTTACATGCACCCCAAATGTTTCTTTTCTCAATGCTACTCAATTCTATTAGGTTTTTAATTACATTGATGTATCAACATAGGGGCATTGGAAATAATAAGAGAAATGTTAGAAAAATATTGAATAACTTCATGTTTTCCTGTGTTGCTTGACTCCCACATATCGTATAAACTGAATGTACAATGATGATTGCCTTATGACAACATTTTGACACAAAGGAATCATCGGTCCAATCTTCCTACTCATCAAATAGGGCCCATCAAATAAATTCTAATACTATATGCATCTCACAGACAATACCTGTGTCATATGAACAAAAGACTTCTTGCTACCTAAATGTTACAAATATAGTTTAGTTAGGAATATTTTTTGGTGAATATTTAATAGTTATTATTATCCCTAAAAACTTCTTCTTGAGAGCTTATGAATAAGTTCTTTGAGCCTATGTTCATCAGGTTTAACACATTTATAACATGTAGCTTATATATTTTATTGTAGTTTTCCAATTCATATTAGAGTTACATTTACATTTGTATCTATTTATTTTAGTTTAAAAATTCAGATTAGAGTTACATTTGTATCTATTAGGGCTTGTGCTATTTTTCTAGCAGAGAAGATCATTATTTGTTCCAAAGTTTTCAACACTTCTATATTTTCAACATTTTCAAGAGATTGTTCATGTCCAAAACTAGGGACTTGCATCTATTTTGCTTCAGTTTTATTTTTAGAAATTTTTGTTTTCTAGATCCTCACATGCAAAGAACATTTTATTATATGAATTGATTTTTTATCTTACTAAAAAGTTTCATTTAATTTATATTGAAAGCTAAAATTTATTATAATTATTTATATCTTTTACAAAAATTATAATTAATAATTAAAAATAATTAAAATAAATAAAAAATAATATATATAATTTTAATAATTTTAGTGATTATTAATAAGTATATATATTTTGAAATAAATAAATGATAAAATTATAAATCAATTTTTCTTTTTTTTTTAGTAGGTTTCATTTTAATTTAGATTTAAGTTTGAAATTTATTTTAATTTTTATGTCTTTATATGAAATTACAACTAATAATCAAAAGTAATTTAAATCAACTTAATTTATGACTATTTGTCTCATTATCTCTACCCTCTTTTTTCTGGAACAAGCACATGAAAATGGACTCCATCAACCAGATGACAAACCTCAGAATAATACAATTTAAAAGTTCAAGTAAGAATAATGCCTGGAATTCCTCATTGATAGTTGAAGGGTATATACATTTAGTACTAACCAATATTATCTTACATTAATAGCTCCTGCACTATAACCACCATATTTCTCCACTTTCAAAGCTAAAACACCTTAATTTTAGTGCAACTTGTAAATATATGCTGTCAACACTTATTACTTATTACTTTGGTAATGTGTAGGTAATTTGTCTCTACACTTCTCTTGGCATCTCTCTTAACTCATCTCATTTAACCTCTTAAATTCCTGTTTGATGCAATCAGACATCTCTTCCCTTACAATTTTAAATATAAAACATATATCAGTAATATATGCTTATGAAAGATGTAGTGTTTTCAAAGACTATTAATATAGAGCTATTGGTACAGTTACATTTTTATAAACATGATAGAAATATATGTCATTTATACTCTTCATTAATAGAAAGCCATGAAATTGAAATATATGTTTAAGACCAATTAACTATTTTTCTCTGAGTACTGGGATTTTAACATTTTGGGAAGACAATATTTATGGACTTATGATAAACCTGAACACTTCCAGATTGATTTTCAAAGCCATCAACACAGTCAAGAGTTTGTAATATAGATCCAATAAATGAGTTGTAATGTCCTCAAGGTTCTCTCAAAGACTTCAATATTCATCAACCACTACTACTCCACATAATTTGATATTCATCAACCACTACTACTCCACATAATTTGTGGACCTCCAACATTAGAATATGACATTTATCATCAGTGCATGTCAACAATTTCAAGTTTCAAAGTAGATAATCTAAAATGTCCATCTGCTGAGAATTACATATTTTATTATCAAGACAAAGTACAAGAACCAATATTAAACATGTTCAGAGAAGTAATATCAACATCGAATAAGGACCATATAAGAAAAAAAAGCATACATAAATTCAAAATTCATTTATGTTCATTTTAATTTAAACAAAAATAATTATATACTGGAAATAAGGTGTATGTGGAAAAAATTTGTCCTATCACTTTCAATTTCATTGATATATAGAGAATAAAATAGTGTCACGAAGAATGACAGCTCCATGATAATTGAAAATAAGATGGCTTTGAAAAAACTGCCTGCAAGCATTACAAATAGTTGACTTGGGACGAACCTGTAAAAACCCCTATGAATTTTTCCTAGGTTTGCCACTAATCCCTCTCAGTATTCCGTCAAACAGTTTGCTTGTAATTGGTCTAACAGGGTTTGATATCCAGTTTCAGAAATTGCGAGTGTTGTTCAAAAGTGCAGATTAAGTATGTTGCTTATTAATAAAAAAGTCCAGTAGAATCATAAGCATAGATATAAAAAATTCATAATATTTGAATGTGAATATAATTGTGTGCCAAACATTTGAATGCCATCCTGTAACATTAAAATCGATTGAATAATATTTATCTCCACGTGATGAATGAAGTGGGCTTAAGAGAAGAACCCATGCATATCTATAGTCTCCTCATATTATGGAAGCAAGTGTTTATCACTCTTTTTTACAATGATAAATATTAATTTTCATAACTTGCTACTAAAAGTAGCATCCTCAACAACTTTGACAAAATTCGGCTCTTTGTTTTTTGGTAAAGATAATTTTACTACTTTGTCTATGAAGTGTGCACATGTTGCATTTCATCTTCTTTTCCATATTCCTAAATTTGTTTATATAATACAAAATTGTTCCAAATTTTAGTTACTCTCAAACTTCTATAAATAACATTTCAATTTTCTTCATTTTGCAGGTTTGCAAAAGAGAAGATGAAAACAATCAAAAGCCAGTTTCTTCAACTACTCGACAACTGGATATACCTATAATATTCAAAGCAACATCTATATTATTTTTGTTTTGTAAATAACCAGTTACCTGTCTCTCACAACAAACATTCGATATTATGCTTACTTTTTGTAAATGCAAATTTTGTGCACCGTTTAGTTACATTCATAACACGCATAGTATTAGACACCATACTTTCCAAACTGTCACTTTCTACTAGCTTTGAAAACTCATTCTTAGAGAACTACAACCACTTATCATTTTTGCACTGAATTTGAGTTGTAAACTGTTTTTGAAATTACATTATATGAAAAGAAAAAGTTCCTACTATGTCAAACATAAGCTCACCCAAAATTATTAAATTTATCATGTTTCTCTCTCGTGTACTTGAAATATATATTTAATAACAAAGATTCCTGCAACCAATAAAATGAGAAAAGCCGTTGCCTTTTCATATATAGTATTATTTATTTTTATACATTTTTTACATGCTCAAAGTAACTTTATACTACTTAATTGTTCTCAACACTTCACTACATTGCTAGCATGTTTTTAGCTAAAGGCAGGGACTTATGCTGTCTCACAACTCTTGTTTATGCTAGGTTAATAATCGATATTTGTTTTTTTCCTTAAGATTAAGACATTTTGTTGATTTGACATATAATTTTGTTTGGATAGAATTTTGACTCATCTTGTAGTATACACATTTTCTCTCAAATAAATCACATACCTTTGTTATTTTAGAAAAAATAAATAAATTTAATAGTTTTTAAAAATTTATACCTTAATCATATATATAATTGTATAAGTTTTAGATAAAGACAATTAATAAAGTGTCTTATTTTACTATTTTATTACTGTTTTTAAAAAAAAAATTTGCTTAAGAGAAAGAAAATTGATGGAATTGAATTTAAAGAACGAGGATGAAGATAACAAAGAAGAGACGAGTAATTTTTCCTCAAATGAAAAGACTACTTATCTCCTTACAATAGTTTTATCTTTACAAAAGTCAAAATAACTCAAAAAAGACTCGATTTTATTTCAATAAGAAGAATCTATGACAACTGAGTAAACTACTGCAAATCTAAACTGTGATGAAATCACAGTTCCTCAAGTGGGCCTTGCTTGGGTTGCTTCAATTTATCATTAGCATTCCATCTTCAATAGACAAGCTTCAATGTTCAAATAATCTTCTTATTGCAAATCAAATATTACATGGACACGTATCAGACTTGTTGATTGAACATAGACACCATTAACAAGACTCAATATTAACTCGATACTCTATCTACACTCTCCACTAACTATTATCAACACTACTTACTCACAACTCAACAAAATCTCAGATTTATGCTTGAGGCTCGAGAGTTGGAGTAATTACAAACTCAACAACTTATTACAAATGTCATTTATTCTATGACAACAAGGAGATGACTTATTCTATTCATGACTAGTTATAAATATTAAACTAACAAGAGTTGAGAGAGTTCTAATCAACTTCAAACTCTACAACTATAAAATACAGTCATGGCTGAACATGTGTACAAAACATGTTATAATTATTTATGAATCATGAAATATTGTTTCCACAAGCTTCTCCAATGTTCCTTGACTTCAATAACTCCAAATACACGAACTCATGAAGAGGTAGAAGAGTCCAAGTTGAATTAGAACTCAATCCTTAACAACTACTTGAAAATCTGCTAGTTTGTCTCAACCAACTTTTGGTGAATGTTGCTCATTAACTATTGCGAATCAGCTCAAACACTTTAAACCTTGTTTAGATTTCCTTTTAAGCTTTCCATATTATTTTGAAAATATAAAGTTCATTAATAAATGAGTGAGATATTCCCGTTTTACTGAAAGTGGTCTTTTGACTTTTTTTGTACTTTTAGTCAACTGCTACATCTATCAATTTCCAACTTACTCTTCCTTTCTTCTAGGTGTATGAATGAATCAAAACACTCAAAAACAATATGTTAATTATTCCAAAATACTTTACATTCAACAATAACCATTTATTATAATATTTTATCATCATTTAGCATCAACTAGCTAGACACACACATGCATATCAAACGCCATTAATCCTAGTTAATGCTTCACAAAACCAAGGTAATGTTTGGAAATGACTTAGAAGGACATTATAAACATGTGATAAAGTATCATAAAACATGAAATAATATGGTCAATTTATAGGCTCATCACTTAGTAAGCACTCTATCCCTAGTCTAAAATTTAGCCTCATTATGTAACTTCCAAATGTTCCAAAATATTTCACAAGATAAAATAGACTAGAAGTAATTAACATCTCTTTTCATGCCTTTGATAAATCCATTAAGAACATCATAGTGAGATAAACCATTATTAAAGTTAATGCCAAACATACTCCAAACCTCTCTAGCAAAGAGGTAATTTAAAAAAATATGCATTGTATTTTCAAGAACTCTGCAGAGATCACAAATAGCAACATCTTTCTGGTGATCTTTAATGGGCAATCTATGAAGAATAAACAACCATTTGAATAACTTGTATTTAGGAGCAATAATGGAATTTCAGTAAAAGGAAAATAATTTCTGCCAATCAACATAAGTATAATGTAAATTTCATATAGAATTTAAATAAAGAATAAGATCATCATTAGACAAGAGAGAATTGTATATCATCTTAGCATTAATCTTATTCAGGGGTAACCCATTCACCCATGTGTATGAGGTGAATAAGTCCACCCTCTGTACACATGGCTTGGATAAGTCCACACTGACACAAGCATCCCTAAGCATGGCATAGGTCCTCCAGTTGGAGGAAGGTATCTGGAATCTTTGCTTAAGGTTGCACTAGGGGATCAAGGCACCATTGCTAATAATGTCATTAAATGTTCTAATGCCTTTACGAGCCCAATTTATTACATAGCAACTTTGGATGAGAGCCAAGGGATTATCTTTATGCATAAAGTTCCACCAAATAGATTTCTCCCCACAAATAGTGTTGTCCTTGCCAATAATCCCATTGTTAGCAATCAGGTGTCTAATAAATTCCTAGGCTTTCCAAATAGAATTAAACACAAAGGACCCAATTGGGGAGACAAGAAAATTTCCAGCGACCAAGTCATCAAAGGAGAGTATCTTCCTAGTTTTGGCTTGCTTAGGAACTGCAAGCTTAATATTGTTCCTAACAAGGACCTTCCATGGTTCTTCACCTTATAAGGCCTGAAAGGTCCACTTAGAAACTAGAGCAATGCCTTGAATCTTCAAATCCTTTAGCCCAAGACCACCCATACCCTTCTCCAAACAACACCAATTCCACTTGACAGAGTGCCATTTTCTTTTCCCTATACCATCAGACCATAGAAAGTTCCTAATGACCTTTTGAATCTCATTAATTTGATATTTATTGAACATCCAAATAGAAGCATAATACAAATTGTAAGAGGAGAGGATATTTTGGAAAACTTGAAATCTATCTACCAAAGAGAGGTAAAGATTATTCCATTTATTAAGTTTTCCATCCAATTTGCCTTTAATCCATAGCCACATCTCTCTCAGACAAGGGTTAACAACAAATGGAATTCCCAAATATCTAACCTACTTTGAGGGTCCACCCCATTGAAAATCAAACTTGGATAACTAGGGGGGGGATAATCCCACCCCAAATATATGGATTTGGAGGAAGAAATATTGACCCCAGAGACATCACAAAAGTTTTTAAGTTTACACAAAAAAGATGCAAAGTTCACCTCCTCTGACTAAAGGAAGAAGGTTGTATCATCAGTAAATTGGACATTCACCAAATCCATACTGTTGGGTAGGGTAATACCCTTCACCCTTGGGGAGAGGGATGAGTCTCTGAGAAGATAAAAGATAGCATCAACAACAATCACAAATAGGGACAGTGTCGGGGTGCAACCTTTCCTGATGGATTTGTTAAGGTATATAGCTTGAGAATGAGATCCATTTATCTCTATTTGAGTCGAGGCATCTTTAAGCGACACAGACACCATATGAAAAAATTATTTAGGAAAACCAAATGAATCCGACATCATAAGTAGAAAACCCCATTCCACCTGATCATAGGCCTTCTCAAAGTCAATAAGAAACATGGCAACATTCTGCTTGGTGTCCTTGGCCCAATTCATGGCTTCCCAACTAGTAATCATATTTTCAAGAACATATCTCCCTTTGATAAAACCTGTCTGGGTATTGGTGACTAAATCTGGAAGGATCCCTTCTAATTTAAGAGCCAACATTTTGGCTAAGATCTTATAGGATACATTAAGGAGTCTAATGGGCCTCCAATTCTGTAATATCCCACCAAAATTGATTCAACAAAAATTGAGTATTCTTTTTTTTTTGTTTAATGTAATCATTATGTTTTATTTAATTGCATACTCTGGGCATCCATCCATTTAGGATTAGGCATTCATCCATCCGGGATGAGAATCTAACCATATGGGTTAGGCAATTGTCCATACAGGACATAAGATTCCGTCTATCCAATACGGGATAAGCATCTACCCATACGGGGTAGGCATCTATCAAAACAGGATAGGAGATGCTCTGGCCAGAGACTTAGACTCATTGGGACCATTCGGGTCCTGAGCCACTCACTAAGTACTACACTCTTCTAACAAGAGTGCACCGAGGTCGCCGTCCTTAGGAGTAATTAAAATAATACAAGCTTGAATTCCACCTCGGAATTTGGCTTAAAGCCTCGAGAAGTCAAGCAAATCCATACGGGATTCCTTCCGAGTATGCATTGAATTTCTTTTTCAATTTAATTATCTTATCTTTCAATTAGGATTCTTACTCAACCAAGCCTAGACCCCACCCACTAACGCCTGAGTACGAGGGACAACTCCGTCCCAAGACTACCTACATACCTGCTTCAGCATGGGATCAAGGCGTAAAGTATGTAGTTCTATTTTCTATTCTATGGTTTGATGTAAACTGATTTGTGGGTACACAACCCTTTCTAGGGTCAGTGTCCCAGACAGTTTCTCTACGGTTGCTACCCATGATGGTAGTGCTTAAGCGAAGGCTCAAGATGGCCTATTGCTTGTGGCCTAAAAAATAACTAGATCCTAATCTTATCATGAGCGTCACCCAATTGCAAATCACCAATATCCCTTCAAGATAAAAAGAAATCAATTTCATGAGAGCATTTAACTTGACCATCCCTAAAAGGTGTTTACTATGGTTTATCTCAATGGATGTGAAAATCATTTAAAAGTTATCTTATTAAATTATCGATCCAAGGGGGATTACTCGCCCCTTGGATTTTAACTTCCAAGTGTCCCTTATTACTCCCCGACGATTTATAGGGACGATGCCATAGACGTCGTTAATGCAACTTTATTAGGCATTAAGTGCAGTAGTTCAACACGACGACATTACCTGTAAGCATGACCCAGAGGCACCGTATATACTGAACGCTGCTAGTTTTGGTTTTCCAACTTCTTTTGTTTAGTTTCTAAACTAAGAGCTTATGAACATCATGCTTGAAATATAATTATGAAATGGATGTACATAATTTAAACTTTAAATACTATTTGAAAAGAGAAATATCATTATTCTACAATTAAACGAATTAATACATGTATTGGCATGGTAATGATAATTTGTGAACTTATGAGTAATTGCATGAAGATAAGGAATGCGAAATAATATAAATGCAATGGAAAAGTAACGTCATTTACATACAAAATACATAAATGTTTTCTCTTATCGTGAGACTAATTAGTTACAATTTCCCCATGAGTGATTAGCTTGAAATTTTGGATCAAATTGAAATAATAAGACTTATTTGTTTTTAAGTAAATCAAAATCATTGATCAAATAAAAATCCAATAATTCCCTAAAGGAATTGAAACAATAATTTGATTTCCATCTTTTGCTAATTTTCAAAAAATAAATTTAACTAACCAATTATATAAAATAAAAAAATTAACTTAAATTTAATTTGAAACGATATAAAAAAAGTAACTTAAATTTTTAATTAAAAACGATTTTAAAAATGTCATCGAAATTAATCATTAACAAGTATATTGTTTAAATGTAGCAATTAGGGGGAGGTGGGGACCACGGGTCCCATCATCCCCTGCGGTCCTGCATGCGCAGGTCCGTAGGGAATGAGGGGGCCACGTGGTCCCCTCCACTCCCCTGCGGCCACTTACGGTGACCGCAGGGTAGTGGGGGGTACCATTAACCCTACGGTTTTCAATAAAACTTGCGGCAGCTGTATTAAATACTATGCGTGCATGCCTTCCGCTAGCCGTCTCATGGCAATTTTTGAATGCCGTGTGTTACAATGGTTTAAAGTTTGAAATAAATTTTTATGTTTTATATATATGTGTGTGTGTATATATATATATGTGCAATTTTTATATGCAAGAGAATTACATTTCCAGATTATTGAAATTCACACAGAGAAGAACAGATAACAGGTATGTCAAAAAAAAAAATTAATGTTAGAGAGAATACAGATTAAGTTCCAGGAACAACATACAATAGAGAAGTAACCAGAGAGGGATTATTTATTCCTTTGTTTTTTACACAGGGAGATTTATTCACAGAGAAGAGAGACAAATTTATTTGTACACATAGAGAAAATTTTTCACAGAGAAGAAATGTTAATTATATTTTTATAGAAGATTTAGATAACCAGAAAATGAGAAATCACAGAGAGAATGATCACAGCGAGATCTCTTCAAATATATGTTTCAGATTTTGAATCAATAACCAAAGAAATGATGCTGGAGAAAGGAGATAAAGATAGTTTTGATTTTAGTTCTTCAGCAAGAATCAATCTAAAACTTAATAAGAGATTTTAAACGATTTAATCTAATTCCTATCAAGAACTTGAAATATATGGATCTAACCTCTTAAACAAATGGATCTAATACTTATCAAAATTTGAAACTAATGGATCTAATTCTTATCAAGAATCTGAAAATAAATGAATCTAATTCTCATCAAAATTTGAAACAAATGATTCTAATTTCTTAAACAATTTAATCTACTTCTTATCAAAAATTTGAAACTAATGAATCTAATTCATATCAAGAATCTGAAAATAAATGAATCTATTTCTCATCAAAATTTGAAACAAATGATTCTAATTTCTTAAACAATTTAATCTACTCTAATTGCAGCAAGAATAAGATGCATGAAAAAAAACTAAATTTGAAAGAACCTGGGTGCTTGAAAATGGTATAGAATCCTCTATGGATCTCCCTTGATCCTTCAATCTTGAAGAGAAGTCCTCCAAAGCAAAAATCTTAGCTGAAAAATGAAAATATGACTACAAGAGAAATTTTTTTGAAGAATTTCTTTTATGGAATTACCAACTCCTCTTTTTGAAAACTTGTACATCTTTTATAAGAAAAAAAACTCCAAATTCCACTACCTAATTTTTTAATTAAAAAATAGAGATTCTCTCCCAATTTGGCCTTCATGCAAATTGATTAGACTTAGTGGGAGGAGTTACATGCAAGGTGATGGAGAAGCCTCTAGAAGCTTCTTATTCCTCCTACAACATGTGCCATAATTTGGGTGAGGAAATTTAAATAAACAATTAAAAAAAATATATTTTCCATGTGTGTGTGTGATTTATTATTTTTATTCCTTTATAATATTCATTCAATAGTTTAGCCAAAAGAAATATAATAGAGTTTGTATTTTAATCCAAAGGTGATAAAGGAGGGTTGTGACAAATTCTTGATGAGGGATTTATCCCCATCTTTTGGAATCAATTTAATGACTCCACTATTAATCTCAACACCTAAAGTCCCAACTTCCATAGCTTTAAGGTAAACCTTAAGAAAGTCTTTATCAATCCAATCAATATTCACTTTGCAGAATTCAAGAGAGAGCCCATCTGGCCCATGAGCTTTGTTACTTCTAATACTATTAATGACTTTCCTAATCTCCTCAAGAGTGAAAGGTTTACTGATCATGTCTATGTCTATATTAGAAATCTTCTTGGGAATGAGTGCTCCGCATTGATCAAGAGCAGACCTATTAAGAGAGGAGTCACAATTTGATGTGAATAGTTTTTCATAGTAAAGGAGAAAGGCCTTCTTAAAATAAAGAAATGTATTTTAAGAAGGCCTTTCTCCTTTACTATGAAAAATATAAGGGTATTTACTTTGTATTTAAAAAAAAGAAATGTCTATTTTAAATAGCTTTTTAAATTTTTTATTATTATTTATAATATTGTAAATAAAATATTTTTCTAAGTAAATATATAAATTTTAATAATTCTTTTTTATCTCAAAATATAGATAATAAAACCAATTATAGGGATTTGATTTAGTCTATATTAAATTAAATAAAAAATGAAATACACGTATTTTATTAAAAAAAATAATTATTATATTTATTCTTTATAAATGTATTTTATATATCTTTTGAAATCATTCTATTTTTTAATACTTTTTGAAAATCATAATTTTTTAATCATTTTAATATATACAAAATAATATAAACATAAACATGAACATGAAAAATAATTAATATTACATAAACATGAAAAATAATA
Organism: Cryptomeria japonica; assembly: GCF_030272615.1. Classification (NCBI taxonomy): domain Eukaryota; kingdom Viridiplantae; phylum Streptophyta; class Pinopsida; order Cupressales; family Cupressaceae; genus Cryptomeria; species Cryptomeria japonica. Next base: position 190,670,670 of record NC_081408.1, read on the forward strand.
TAATATTACACTACAAATTAATAATGAATTTGAGATTAATTTCATTATTATAACTATAATTATATATATATATATATATATATATATATATATATATATATATAATTATAAGATTAAATTAAGATTATGTTTTCAAGAAAAATATATATTTTCACTATAAAATTTGTATTATTATATTATAATTATTTTATTATAATAAGAGATAATTAATATTACATAAATATATTTATACTAATATAATTTTAAAATAACAATGATTCAAAATTATAATGATTAAAAATTAGACACATATTTTTATTACAATTCAAAATTATAATAAATAAAAATTAAAACAAATATTTTTATTACAATACTATGACAACAAGTACTCGCCACTACACGCTTGTTTTTTCTCACAAAGAACTTAACAAATATTGATAATTTTGAAGTTTTTAATTGTGGTTGTCTACAATTTAATTTACAAAAAGATGATAATTAAAATGAGTTGTTGCTTGCATCAAGAAAGTACATTTGTAAACATAAATTTTTTGATAAATACAAAGAATTAGAACATAATTGTAACAAAGTATATACCTTAGGATTCACCTATGAGCAAATGCAGATGTTATTTCTTTAAAAGAAATAAAAATTATATTTACTAAGTTTCTAAATTCATACCCAAAAATCTTGTTTATAATTAAAATATAAACTATTCTAAAAATTTATGTTATTTAAAAAAAAAAAATAGAAACAATTATAGCATATCATTTTAATTATGATAAGTTTCTGTAATGGTTGTGAAATAGGGTGATGAAGAAATTTCAAAATTTGAATTTTTAAAATCAGGGCAAATTACAATTAACCACTTAATTTCAAAATTTTCCTTGAAAGTTATGATATTGAAATTGGGAAATATTTTTTATTTTAGAGAGAGCAAAATTCGAGAAAATTAGCCAATTTTCTGGATTTAGGCAATTAAATACAGTCATAACAGTCTCCCGAAATTTTAGGAAAAAAGCTAGGGACCATGTTGAAAGTGCACACGGTCCTCCCAACTTTTTCGGAAATTTTTTAGGGATGAAAGTTACGATGATTTTAAAGCTAACCCCCTAAAATTGGTTGATTCTATGAAGTTTAGATAGGCGAAATTAAGGTTTGAATGTGAAAATAGGACCTTATAAGGGTTTTGAAAAAGACAAGAAATTGAATTGCAAATTTGAAAAAGGTCAAACCTAATGGATAAGGCCACCTTAAATAATGTTTAGAAAACTGAAATTGATTGAAATTGATTGAAATTTACACAAAATCCAATTAATTTTGAAAATTAGGGTTTTAGGACCTAACCACTGAATTTTAAAATTTTGAATTTTGGAAAAGGGAGGGAAATTGAAAATTTAAATTTTAAACAAGAAGACAAATCTGAAAATAGTCCTAAATCTGAAAATTAAATTTGAATTTAGTTTTTGCACAAGTTCAAGTTGATTTTTAAAAATTAGGGTTTTGACAACTAACCACTTAATTTTGTAAATTTGAATTTGCAAATTGAACAAGACAATGATGAAATTGAATTTGGCAATCAATGCAATTTTTCAGATCTAAAACAATAGATAGCAATTTTTTACAAGACACAAGTGCAATTCCAATTTTTTGAAAACTAGGGTTTTGATTGAATTAACCATTAAGTTTTGTAAATTTGTAGGAAAATTAAACTTGTAAATGACAATTATGCAATGATTTATAATATCAATCATGTAAGACGTCAAGTTCACCAAAATGTAATGGTTGTGAAAGAGGGTGATGAAGAAATCCAGAGGAAAGCTTTTCTCTCCTCAAGAGAAGGAGTGAAAGTTTCACAAAAGATTCTCCTTAACCTTTTCACGCACATTACATTAAAAGAGGGGGGAGAATTAACTTGATCTATTCTCAATAGGAAGAGATTGAATGCTAAGTGAATTGACAATGGATTTGGAAAGTATAAAAGTAACTTCTCTTTTAGAATGTAAAAGGTTGAATTATGCGATTTAAGACTAAGTGTAAAAGAGACAAAGAAATGACTATAGTTTGAGATAGAAATGCGGGATGAAGCTGTGCACCTAGAATTAGCAGTAAAAGGCTAAGATGAATCTCCCCTATAAATTTGGGCGAAAGTTGTCAGGATTGTGTTGAAAGTGCACACGGTCCTCCAAAAAATCCGTGCGTCGAAAAGGGTTTTTCTGCCTCTAAGAATGGAGTCTGAATCTACAAATATAGCTCCGCACTTGCAACCTACACACAGAAAAGAGAGGAAATGTTGTTGGTATTGGGGGTTTGCCTTGAGGTCAAACCCCAGTTTTGGAATTAACCAAATGATGAAAAGTACTTGCAAGTAATGAAAGTAAATGACTGGAATAGAATTCACCTCAAGAGAGGATGCAATTGAAATGTTGATAGAGTTGTTTGAAAGGATATGTAGAATTGTATATCACAAGAGATCTCCTCTTCAATGGTTGAATCCTTGACTTGAATGCAACACCTGGCCTTGAAAAGAGACTTGAGAATGCTCAATGCTTGAATGCTTGAATGCTTGATTTCATTTAGGATCACAATTTCCACTTATTGAACTCATCCGCTTATCTTATGAAAATAGGAGGAATAATGCATCTTGTATACTCATCAATTAGGGTTAATTGATTGATTTGACGTCATAGGCTGACATAGGGAAAATTTTCCCACTTCAAAATTGCAAAGCTCAATGCAAGATAAATGTAGAGGGGGCCCAAAATAGGGCAAGGACAAGGGCGCCACGCCCCTGTCGTTATCCGGGATAGAAAGAACGGTTTAGGCAGTACGAGATACGAGAAAGTGCAATTTTTGGGGATTGAGCAAGTCTTGGGTCTCCAATCAGGTTAGGGATTTGATTTGCCAATGTGAAGATCCAAATATGGTTGAAAATTGCAATGTCACAGTTTTATGATGCTACAGTTTCTAAATTGATATTTAAGACAATCTTATTAAAAAATATTTTTAAAAAAATATTGACTAACATCATGTTCACATGCGCTGCTAACTCCATTTTCTCCTTAAATTTAAGTAATTAAGGGTTCCCAAGAAAAGGGGGTGTTGGTGGCTCCATAATTTACTTTCCCTCTTTTTTTAAGATTTTAAATTTTTATTTTCTTTTTTCAAATTTTAAGTGCACAAATTAGTATTAATATTAATAATACAAATTTAAGATGTTTTTTTTTTAAATAAGCAACAAAGATAAATATTCATGGGGCCAGCTGTTCCACAAATAATTCTGAAAAATATTGAGCAACTGCTACTAGCCAAAATAAGCTAAGCAACCGCATGGGAACATGCCCTAAGGTAGGGCTCCCATGGAGGGGCTTAAATTTCTATTTTTAAGGAAGAGGTGGTCCCATGATTCTACGAGATTATTTGGAATCTTTTCTTAAAAAATAGAAACCCCCTATTTTGTAGGCCTACAAATTTAAGCGGGTGAAAATGGGGTGGGGCTAGAAATTGCCCCACCAACTAAATTTATTTACTACCAATTTGCTTAAATTTAGGAGCTTAAACTTAAGTTGATTTGTACTACAAAGTTCATACAATTGTGGAATCCTTAAATTTAGGAGCTTAAAATTTTAAGCTGAAAGTACAAAATTCATGAGACTGCTAGCTTTAAAATATTCCTAAAAACTCTCAGTAGTTCCAACTCTATTTTTTAGGAAGTTCCCCTCCATGGGACCCCAACCTAAGTTTTTTTTTTTAATTATGAAATATAAGGAAACCAACAAAATATAGACTAACCATGAAAATTCAAATTGCTAAAAGAAGTACTTTGTAGCTGTTGTCAATCCTAGGAGAAACTACAACCTATGTCGACTAACATCATATATCAAAGTTACATAGTATATGCCAAATATACAAAATGAGATAGTCTAGCTCTCTATGGTAGCTTTACAAAAGAGGGGACCATCTATACACATATATACATCACAAAAATAACACCTAGAGTAGCCATGTATATCCCAAAGAAGAAGTAGAACCAGCTGAAATGAAACCAGGAGAGGCTAGTGATTCATCCATGTTGTCCAGCCCAAAGGCCCCTCCATCCATACAACCATCTTGTCATCTACCATTTGAGCCGATTGAGTCACTGTTGTCGCACCATATCTCTATTTCCTTTAATCTCATCCATGAGTGCATCGAGGGCATTGACAAAGGGAGTCTTCTCCATATTGGATCTGCCCCAAGTATAGCCAAGAGAGAGCTCAAATATAAACACCCTGGTATGGCCATCTTTAAGGAACCTCTCAAACTTATTTTTTGCAAGCCACATCACAATGGTGACCTGCAAAACAATGATATAGTATGCAAGTCTTTGAAAGGACTCAATAAGAACCCTAGCTCTACCTTAAACTTGTCATCATTTCTAATTTTCCATATATGGAAAAGAATGTCACAAGATAGAACAAACCAAAAAAAGTTGTTGTCATTTTTAGCACCATAAATATAACCAGAAACAATGTCAAGAATATTAATAGAGATAGGAATATAGATACCAAATATAAGCCATATATCTCTAGCAATAATACAATCAAAGAATACGTGTCTAGTTGTTTCATCCACTTTGCAAACACTACAAATATCTTCATTATGTTGCTCAAGTCTAATAGTCAGTCTATTAAGCATTAACAACCACTTGAAACATTTCTTCTTGGGAGCAATGGGGCTACTCCAAACCCTACTAAACATCCTATGCCATTGAGAATTAGATAAATTAGAATGTCAGAAAAGGTTAACATGCAATACAATGTTGTCATTATGAATAATAGAGTTATAAACAAGTTTTGCCTTGACATTTTTTAACAGAGTACCATTTATCCAAGTATAAGTAAGGAACCGATCATTACATACCATACATCTTTTGGGGAGCTGCAAAGATTGACAAGCTTCACGAATCATGTTATAGGTCCTCCAATTGGAGGCAAGTAAATCAAACTTAATAGAAAGATCAACCCAAGAAATAATATTGTCATTTAGATAAGATATCTTTAAAACAACAAATACCTTTACTAGCCCATCTTTTGGCGGAACAACCTTGAGTGAGCGCAAGGGGCTTAGATTTATGATAGAGGTTCCACCAAAAAGATCTCTCTCCACTAATGAGATCATTACTGTTGACCCTACAATTGGAAATCTATCTCCTAACAAATTCCCAGGATTTCCAGATGGACTTGAAGACAAGCGAGTCCACTGTGGAGACGAAAAAACTACTAGCAACTAGGTCACATAAGGGGAGAGATTTCCAAGACTTGGATTTCTTAGGAACCACCAAACTGATGTTGGTTTTAACAAGCACTTTCCTAGGCTCGTTACCTTCTAAATCATGAAAAATCCATTTAGCAACAAGAGCAATGTCCTGAATTCTAAGGTCCTTCAACCCCAAACCACCAATCTTCTTCTCCATGCAACACCATTCCCATTCGACAGAGTGCATCTTCCTATTACCTTTCCCATCAGACCATAGGAATTTCCTTCTGATTTTTTGAATCTCATTAACTTTATACTTGCTAAACATCCATACCAAGGCATAGTAAATGCTATAGGAGGACAAAATCTTCTAGCATACTTGAAGCCTCCTGGCTAGGAAGAGATAATTCTTATCCCATTTGTTCAACTTGACATCAATTTTGTTTCTAACCCACAACCACATATCTTTCAAACAAGGGGAAATAGAGAAGGGGATCCCTAGGTATCTTACCTGTCTGCTAGGTACTCCCCATTGATACCCATAATTGCACAACCTATTAGGTGGGTACTCTTCCCACCCTAGCAGAGTGGATTTAGCCTGTGAAATATTGGCTCTAGAGGCCTCACCAAACACTTTGAGTTTAATAACCAAAGAATCCATATTGTTTTTAGACAACTCTTGGAATAAAGTAGTGTCATTAGCAAACTGAATGTTTAGCAGGTCGGATTTTCTAGGGAGGGTAATCCATCTAACTCTGGGTGAGAGATTTCCCTCCCTCAACAAATAGAATGAAGCATCAGAAGCAATAACAAATAAGGCCGGAGCCAAAGGACATCCTTTTCTAATGGACCTTCCTAACTTTAAGGCTTGAGAGGTGGATCCATTAACTTTGATTTGGGCAGAAGCATCCTTGATGAGGACTTGAACAAATTGGCAAAATTATTTGGGGAAACCAAATGCTTCAAGAATCATACTGATGAAGCCCCATTCCACTCCACCATAAGATTTCTCAAAGTCCAACAACATGGAAACCTTTTTATTTGACACCTTATCCCATTCCATGGCCTCCCAACTTGTAATAAGATTCTCTAAAATATATCTACCTTTAATGAAACCGGTCTGAGAGGAGCAAATGAATTTATGCAATACATCTTTAAGTCTAAGTGCTAGAATTTTTGCCAGAATCTTGTTGGAAACATTCAAAAGGGTAATGGGATGACAATTATTAATCAGAGCTTTGTCCCCATCTTTGGGGAGCAATTTAATGGTACCTTTGTTGATGTCGAGGCCTAGAGAACCTTTCTCAAAGGCTTTGTCATGAATTTTTTAGTAGGTCGTCACTAATCCAATTAATATTAGCCTTAAAAATCAATGGGCAACCCATCAAGACCTGGAGCCTTATCATCCTTCGGAGTCCCAATGGCCTTCTTGATCTCATCCACTGTGATGGGATTATTAAGATTTTTCCCATCCTCGGAAGAGAACATATTCTAATAGAGTAGCAGGTTTTCATTCTTAATATCCTCCACATTAGTAATCTCCTTACCATCGACCCAAAGTTTGTCAACTTTTTTTTTGCACTGTTTTGTCTTAGAATGTTGAAAAGGAACTTGGAACCTCTGTCACCATGTTGTAACCACTGAATCCTAGCCCTGGTCATCACCCCTACCACATTAGTGTGTTGAAGTCTCGTCAAGTTATCTTTGGCCTGGTCCACAGAGTGATAAAATTCTTAGGTTACTGGGATCCTTTTGGACCATATCTTTAGCATTATGCAATTTATCCAATAGGATCCTCTCTGCATATCTGTAGTCCTTTGCTTTTTTCTTGCTAATAGCCTTTAAAAAATATTGCCAACTATTAACATTTTGATTCCATCTCCCAATGTTAGAATGGGGGCCAATGTTCCACTTTTTGATTTGTGTAATCAGGAAAACAACAATAAGGACATCCTGATCTTCCAACAATTTAGTATTTAACATAAATTTCTCATTAAAAGCAAACCTAGAAGGTGTGCCATCCCTTAAGAAAATGTGAGAAACAATTGGATGGTGGTTTGAGAGATAATATGGGCACACTGCAACAGAGATGCCTTTATCATCTAGCATAAAGGAGAAAAAATCCTTATTGGCATAAAACCTGTCTAATCTGTAATAGATTCTTTTGTGGCCTTTTTGAAAGTTGTACCAAGTGAACCAAATCCCCTTGTACACTTGTCTCATGCCTTCAAGTGGGTCAAAGAGTCTTCTCAAATTCTTCATCCTATCCTAGTGAAGCCTTTCATCTCCTTTCCACTCCAAGCCAACTCCTCCCATCTTGTCCTCTCAACTTTCAATCATGTTGAAATCCCCCCCAAAAATCCATGGGATATCGGGAAGAGTGCACAACAACCTCCATAGATTCAACCTCTCTCTATAGTCATTAGGGGCATAGACCAAGTAGATTCCAATTGAAGAGTGGCCAACCTTGAGGGGGACCCAAGTTGATCTATTGCAAGGAGAAGAACTTGAGCTTAGTATGAAGTGTAAAGTTCTGATGCCAATAGTTAGTAAGATGAGAGGGGGGGGGGGTGAATCATACAAACTTAATCTTCCATATATTCAACAGATTCAACCTCAGTAATTTATACTTCAGCAATATAACCAAAAATTGCTAAACATGCTAACTCATAAACACATAATCATCATAACACATATAACACTAGATTTAACGTGGAAACCCAAATAGGGAAAAACCACTATGGGATTTCGGACCCACTAAGAAATATACCCTTCTAGAGTATGCTCGGTTAAAAGAAAATCCTGTTAAAGATTACAAACACATTGCTAGATGTGACTTGGTTAAGGGATTTCCCTTAGATCTGTTAGGATCTTCACTTTGTTAGAAGTGACCTTGTCAAAGGATTTCAAACACTCATTTAGAATGTTACCTTGCTAGAGGGTTTACAAATAAGACTGTTAAGTCCACTCAGTTAAGAGATTTTCTGTCACTTTACAAAATAACAGTAATAAAAATATATCTGCAACTTCACATCTAAAATGCTAAAGCAGATTCTTATTTGCTCAACACTATCTAGTCATAGGACTTATCTTGTCCCTCTGCTAGCTCCCTACTCTGTTATTCAAACAGGTCTTCAAGCTTCTGTGCTCGGTAATCACTATGTAGGATTCCTGTGCTTACACTTGCCTGCATCCATTGTTAATCAATAATTTATTATTTATAAACAATTTACTAACCCCTTAATCTCCTTGATCATATTTCCCATGATCAATCATAGCCATCAGATCTTCAATCTTGACTAGGTTCAATGTATCCTTCGATCTGAAAACATTTTACCTCGCCTTGGAACTTGCATTCCTTCCTTGGAACTTGTGCTAGGTTAAGCGGTTCAATCTGTGCTATAGATCTTCCTCTTGATTTTCCATTGCCGTAGATCCTTAACAAACTTCCGTGTGGCATACCAATCATTTATTCATCTCCAGCTCATCAACATCCTTCATTAAATAATGCTTTTATCCATCCAATGTGATCTATTATAACTTGGTTGTTACTCGGTTAATACTGGACTTCACTCGGTAGACATTCTGCCTTCTTTAATCGATATCGATAACCTTAGGGTTTACCGACTAGGTTCTTTGCTCGGTGACATGGTACAGTATTAAACTTATAATCAACAACATATGTAGGATATCAAAACAATCAAAACAACATGATCTCATCATTGTATAACTTGGTAATAGTTGCCCATTGAATAACTTATTTCTCCCCTTTATTATCACATCCTTTCTGTGTCACTTACTGACCTCTTAATACTCATCAATACATACTTCTCAAGATATGGCAACATCATACTGAATCAGAAAATCAATTTCTTGACATCAATGAGTAAATAATATTATAAAGACAATAATCATCCTTCTTCAGTTATATCAATAATCTCCAACAACCTTCTCAATATCCTTATTGAAATTCCAACAATCTCCTTTCTATTGTAATGCCAACAATGACCCAAGTCGATCTATTGCAAGCAGAAGAACCTGAGCTTAGTATGAAGTCCCTCCACTTGGCATTGATTAACAATACAATCCCCTCCTTCCCTTTTTCATTCTTAGTGATAATTTTAATTGCATCCCTCCAGATGAATTCGAGGTTCACTTCTAAGGTGCAATTGACAGCTTTGACCTCTTGCAACATCACAAAGTCAACATCCTTATGCTGGTTGAGGAATCTCCCGATGATGTGCAACCTGTTTGGGGATTCTATTCCCTGAATGTTCCAAGATATGCACTTCATCATAGGCAAAGGACCTACTTAGAATCCTTGGTAGTCCTAAAACTACTAAAACATTTGGGGAAGCCATCCCTCCCATCAAGCTTTTTAGGAAGATGATAAATCTTGTTTTTGAAACCTTTAGGTCTTCCTGTTTTTCACCTAGGACAGGTATTGGGGTCATTACCATCCAACTCCTTAGCATCCCTCCCCTCAGTCTCAACATCATACAACATGTCCTCACCATGATCAAACTCTCCACTTGTGATCGAGGTGTTGGAGGCCATTTCAGTCTCCACCTTGGACTCATAGATGTCTTCTATAGCAACCATAGATTTAACTAAATAATTCTTATTATCTTTACCAACAAATTTAATCTCAAGAGGAGTATCAAAAGCATCATCATATGTGGGCTCTAAGGTAGAGTCCTTATAGGAGGTATTCACTTGAGGGTTGTCACCCTGGTTCTCATAGAATCCCTTATATTCTCAAGAGCCAACTGCTGGGCATTCTTCCTTCTATTCTTCTTGGTTTTAGGGACAACAAGTGTAAAACCATCTTTTTGGGGCTCATCGAGTTACAAAATGGCTTCAAAGATCACAGAGTAAGGAGGGGGGTCAACATTGAAAGCTCCAAACTTAGTTGTTTGGTTGAGCACAAGAGGTTCCTTGGGAGGCTCAGAAATGACCTTATTAACCGCCTCCCTTAGGGAATCAAGCTTAGCAATCAGTGAGGGGGGAGGGGGGGGTCCCTTGTTACACCCCTTAATGATAGAGGCTGCATTACCACCACTAGGGTTATCCAAAGCCATTTTCCTGGAAGAGAGAATTGGGAAATTTCTTTTAATATGACCCTCTCTTCTACACAAAAAACATACATTAATCTTGCCAAGGATTTCTATGAGGCAGGAGATTGGATCATCATCACGTTTAATGTTAATGAATCTAGGAATATCCCAACCAAGGTTAATAGAAACCATAACTTTGGCATATAAATGCGGCATAAGACTGGGGGAATTATCAACCCTAAGAACTCTACCTATAGGTTCGACAATTTGTAGGATAAATTTTCACAAGATAGGCAGTAAATTTTTAATTTGTATCCACATAGGGTACGATAAAGCAAAAATTTCCTCATTAACCACATCATGGGTCTAATTTAGGACTCTAAAGGTACTTTTACCCACAACCCATAATTGATTTTTGATAACCTCCGCCTGAGATTTATTGTCTTTGAAAAAATAACGAATAAGCCCTTCTAAATCATTCGACAAAAAGAGATATGAAAACTTAGTTTTTAATTCCAAACATTTTTAAACCAATCATCCATAAATTTTTTGGCAGGGCATTTATCTACATCTACTACCACAAAAAATAGCAATATCTCTTAATCTATTCTTCTCCATGTCAATTACTTTCTCCATGAAATCATTAGGCATAATAGACAGAGTCAGCAAGGGAAGGCTAGGACACTTACCTTGTCTTCGGCCTCCACCATCACTCTTGGATTCAGAGGAACTCACTAGAATGAACTTGGCTTCATTAGGAATATGGAAGACCGAATCAATCACGACTTCCTTAAATTTTCTCGACCTCGTCCCGCTTTTTTTTTGGTTGCTCGACAATAACTATCGGCCCACTAGAATCATCTCCCATGGGAGATCATAAATGGTCGCATGCGCAGTCTAAAAAACCCACAATGCAAGCAAGCAAGATAAATGCAGAAATAAAAAACAACGACAAGACAGGTTCGAGGGTCTTACCAACGTGGAGGAGGCCTTACCACCTCCTCCACGCACAAGGGGCAACACCTCGACAAACCCTCAAGCACGCACACCACTTCTCTCAATTCCCCTTGTCCTATTTCTTTTCAAATACCACAATCTAAGTTTTTAAAATTCATATAATAAAATAGATAATATTCTAAGAAATTAATATTTAAATATTATAAAATTAGAAACAATTATATTCTACCATTTCAAAATAGTCTAAATAAATTTGTATTTTTATAATAAACATTCTAAAATAATATATATCAATATTATAAATTATAATACTATATATTATATATTACCTACTATAATTTTTAATAGTTATTAATAATTTGAAGTATCATATATACAATTTTTTAAAAAAGTGTCTCAATGCATACGGTCCAACAATTTTTTAAGCTTTTATATACAATCTAAAGTGAAAAAAATAACAATATAGACTGTCAAATTCTAGGCCTGTAATGACAAAGAGGCATGGAATTTTTAGTCATGTTGAATGGTGCACTAATGTGGCATCTGATGAATACTCAGAGGGGGGGGGGGGTGAATTAGTATGCCAAAAATCATTGCACTAAAACACTTACATAGTCTAAAGATAAACTGGTAAAACAGTCTAACAGACAGACTGGTTACCACACATGCAAACCAAAATGCAAATAAAGCATTCACCCACAAAAGCAATACAACCATAACATAAGATATTTGACGTGGAAACCCAACTAGGAAAAAACCACGGCGAGATGGAACTCACAAGTCACTATCTGCAGAATAGAAACCAGACCGGTTAAGGTCTTACAATGTTCTTCACCAGAACAGATCCTGTTAGGAATCTCAATCTCTGTTAGGAGATAAGTCCGATTAAAGACTACCTTGTTAGAGGATTTTAGATTCATAGGTGTGAACCACCTTGTTAGAGGATTTTACAAAGGCTTTGAGGCCTACTCGCTTAAGGGCTACATACTTGTTAAAGATGTGAGTAATCAACAAGTGTTTGATCTATCTGATAGCACAAACTGCTTGGTTAGATCCAGTATTGCTCACAGTTAATGCATTCCAGCATTACTCCAGTCTTCTCTATTTCTCTCTTAGTTACAACTTGATCTTCTCAGAAAAGATCATTCTTACAACAACTCAACATCCACCTTAAACCCTAGCACAACATTAACCCTTTCAACAACAACTTAAAACCCTAGACATGATGTCCTTTTAAAGGAATCTGATTTCATGTCAGTCCAATAGGATTACATTACAATTTCCTAGGTTAAATGAATCTAGACATACTCAGTAACACGACACAAAAAGCACCATCAATGTGTCGGCACCGTCAAACAATCGGTGGATTGGTAACTCATCACAAAATGCCGGTTGGTAACTCATCATAGAGTATTACTGGTTCATACAAAATGCCGATTGCCGGTTTGACAAAAAAAATGAAGACTAGTAAGAATGTCTTGTGCCGCTTTTCTCCCTTGTACCGCTTGGGATCTACGAACCGCTTGGGGTCGACATGCCGCTTCAGACCGGGAAACACATTCTGCAAAATCACTACTAGTCTAAAGACTAGAATACAACATGCCGGTTGGAACAAATACTGGTTGAGCTCAAGCTCATACATATAAAGGGGATCTCAATATAAGTGTGTGTCCATCAATGACAATCACAACATAAATAAACAAAAATGCCAACAACATCACATGATTGTTTGCTTTTTGAAATTTAGAGGAATATTTTTGGGGCTAAGCATTGACTTGGCATTTTTAGTGCATTGTGTAGACACCCAAATTTGTCTACTTAATTAAATGAATACTTATTATTTATTTGATTATTAACCATCAATCAATAATTGATTAAATTAATATTAAATTAATTTATCTTAACCCTCTTCTCCAATTAATTAAATTAATTATTCAATTTAATTCATTAAACCATATTCTGACAATTAATTAAATAAATAAAGCATATTTGTTTAATAAACCCCTCTCCACATTTAAATAAATCAACATTTATTTAAATCCCTAAAATCCTCTCTCTCACATTTAAATAAATAAATATTTATTTAAAATCCCTAAAAACCCTCCCACTTGCATTCTCCTACAAATGCAAGTTGCATAATTTTATTTGAAAGAAATGAATTTTATTTTAATTAAAATCCCCTTTTATCCTCACCCACTTGCTCACTAACTTCCTTCTAAATTCTTCTAACCCCCTTCTAGACTCTTCTAACCCCTTCTAATTAGCCTAATCCCCCTCTCTAATCATTTGCACATCCCTTAAGAAAGGCCACTTCTCAAAACAACCTAAAGTCTTCAATAACCATTAAAGGCTTTGTGTCTCCAACAAGCTAACATCAAAAGTCTTCTAAAACTATTAAAGGCTCTTACATGACCATAAATGGTTAACTCAAACTTAACCTTTGGTTAGAGACTTTCTCTCTAACTCAACCGTCCTTTAACTCATGGGTCTCTTCAAGCATTCATTGCTTTGACCATGGTTATCCCTTTTACTCTTGCACAAGAGTTTATCCCCTGGATAATAGATTTATCCAATAACCCAACCCACATAAGGTTACCTTCATGTCTCCTCAGGCATTAAATGCTCATTCTCTCTCCTCTCAAGCCATCCATGTTGACACTTGTCATCATGGGATTGGGTTGAAATCCATCACATGGATCCTAAACCCATCAATCTTGACCCTTCACAATTCCGCTCAATCTTAGCCATTCAATCAACATTTTTCCCTATAAAAGGAGCTCATTCCCCAAACAAAAAAAGGCATTAGAGAGCATTAGAGCATTGTTATTATAGTGAAATTTACATATACATTAGGATCTTTCTCATAGAAACCCTTTTACACTTGCATAAGCATTTGTTTATCATCTACAACCATCTTGAATCTCCATATGGCATCCATGGATAGTGCTAAAAGCTGAGAGCTACACTCATTTGGGACTTGGAGAGGGGAGAAACAAGGGAGAAGCATCAAAAGGCTTCATGGAAGCATCTTAGGGAGACTCTTCTCCTTTCTTTTATTTTGTTAAACTTCTTTCATGCTTTTTGAAATCTCTTTTGATATGTTTGGAATGGTTTTTAGTTCTTTGTTTTAGTTTTATGGTTGGAACTAACTTATTAACATTGAACTATGTTTTTGCCTTGTCCCCATTTCCACGACATCGTTTGGTGAACCCGACGTGAATCAAACATGCAACCTTTTGATCTCCTTTTTAACTAGCCATTTCGAATTTACAGATTTTCATGCACAGGCAAAATTTAGGCGTTTTCGTCGCTCGAAATAGTGCTTTTCACACGTTTTAGCACTTTTGCAGTGCGGTTTAGCATCTTGTTACTAGTCTAAAAATTTAGAAATAGCGCTTTTGTCGGTTTTCTAGCACCTTTGTCCGGTTTTCCAATGTCTTTGTCATATTATAGTGCTTTTGCAACATTTTATAGCGTTGTTAACTTATTGTAGCACTTTTTCTCTTTGTCTAGCGCTTTAAAAACCTGCACTAGTTTAGCACTTTTGTATCAGGTAGAGAGCTAATTTTTGTAAGAAAAATGAAGTTTTAGGCTTGTTAAGCCCACTATTTTGCCTAACCTTTTGTGTGGATTTTGCAAGCCTAACAGTTTGTTGCAGGTTTTGGAAGGAGCTAGTTTAAAAACATTTTAATTTCCTTGGTTTAAAATTAATCTTTCTTGTTTTTAACAAAGGGATTAAAAAGAACTTCACATTTTCTATTTGGTGCAACTAAAACAAACTCAAAATTTCACTTTGGTGCATAAAAAGAACTCCAATCTTTCTTGTTTTTCAACAAAGGGATAAAATGAACTCCATTGTCTTTTGGTGCAACTAAAACAAACTCAAATTTTTATTTGGTACATAAAAAGAACCTCACATTTACTTTTGCTACAAAGGCTACATGACTTTATTTTTGTTGACTAGGTTTACTTTCCAAAAAGTTTGTCAAGTGTCAAAATCATTTGCTATCTTGGTTAAAAAGAACACCATGGTTGTTGGAGCAACATCTCCAAGTAACAAAATAGATCATATTGCAATGAAAGGTTAAAAAGAACAAGTGTCTTTTGTGTTTGGCATGCTTGTGCAAATTTGTAGTGTGTTCCCAATTCTAACACACACTATCCTCTCCGTTGGCTCTCGTGGTCCTAGGTGCAAGAGAAAAGTGTTAGTAGCACTCTAAGTTTTCTATTTTTAAGAGAGGCCTGCCAAGAGACACATCACTCTTGGGATGCCCTTGCACGGTAAATCCTTTGAGCCGCTATAGAAATTAGGTGAGAGTGAAAGCTGTAGCCTTGGGTGCATTGGCAATATAGCATTATAACAGATAATGAAAGATTGTTGGCATTTCATAAGGATATTGAGAAGGTTGTTGATGATTATGGATATAACTGATTAAGGATGTTTAGTGTCTTGATATTATTATTTTGTTATTGATGTCAAGTAATTGATTTTCTAATTCAGTATGATGTTGCCATATCTTGAGAAGTATGATTTAAAGAGTATAAAGATGTCAGTAAAAGACACAGGAAATAATATGATGAATAAGGGGATGAATAAGGTATTCAATGGGCAACTATTACCGAGTCAGACAATGATGAGATCATGATGTTTTAGATTGTTTTAACATCATAAACATGTTGTAAAATGTAAAAGTTAATACTATACTATGTTATCAAGCAAAGAACCTAGTCGGTAAACCCTAAGGAACCTAGTCGGTAAACCCTAAGGTTATCACTATCGGTTAATGAAGGCGGAATGTCTACCGAGTGAAGTTTAGTATTTACCGAGTTGTAACCGAGCTATAACAGAATGCATTAAATGTTTGTATGCCTTATTTAATGAAGGAAGCTAATGAGCTGGAACTGATTGAATGATTGGTATGCTGTTATTATAGTTTGTTGATGAATCTAAGGCAATGGAAAGTCGGCATGGAGATCTATAGCTCAGATTGAACTGCAATACCCTGGCACAAGTTCCAAGGCAGGGTAAAACATTTTCAGATCGAAAGATGCATTGAACTTGGACAAGATCAAAGATCTGATGGCTATGATTGATCATGGGAAATATGATCAAGGAGATTAAGTGGTTACCTAATTGTTTATAAATAGGAAACTGTTGATAAACAATGTATGTGGGCAAGTGTATGCACAAGGATGTTACATAGTGATTACCAAGCACAAAAGCTTGAAGACCTGTTTGAATAATAGAGTATAGAAGCCCAACAGATAGACAAGATTAGTTCTATGTCTAGATTGTATTGAAAAAATAGGAATCTGCTTTAGCATTTTAGATGTGAAGTTGTAGATAGATTTTATTACTGTTATTTTGTGAAAGTGACAGAAAATCTCTTAACTGAGTGGACTTAACAGTCTTATTTGTAAAACCCTCTAGCAAGGCGACATTTTGATTGAGTGTTTGAAATCCTTTAACAAGGTCACTTCTAACAAGGTGAAGATCCTAACAGATCTGAGGGAAATCCCTTAACCAGGTCACATCTAGCAACGTGTTTGTAATCTTTAACAGGATTTGCTTTTAACCGAGCATACTCTAGAAGAGTATATTTCTTAGTGGGTCCAAAATCCCATAGTAGTTTTTCCCTATTTGGGTTTCCATGTTAAATCTGGGGTTATGAGGTTTATGATGTTTATATGCTTTTGAGTTTGCATGTTTAACAATTTTGGTTATATTACTGAAGTATATGTTACCGAGGTTGAATCTGATGTTTTTATGGAACATTAAGTTTGTATGATTCACCCCCCCTCTCATCTTGTTGGCTATTGGATCTGTACTTATATTAAGTATCAGAAATATCAATTGGTATCAGAGCGTTGGAATCTGGAAGAAAAGTTTAAAGGTACTTGAGTTAAAGATCTAAAGATGTATAAGAGGGATGCACCGAAGCTAAACAAGTCAAGTTTCTCTACATGGCAGAAAAGGATGAAGCTACATCTATCAAGAGTTGGAGAATATGCTATATACTATTTGGAGAATGATTTTGTCACACTGAGCACCTATCCATTGACTCTGGAAGAGATAAAGGCAAAGCAAGAACATATTCAAGCAATGATTGAAATAACATCTACATTGACCGACTCAGAGTTTAATGATCTAGAAGGCTGCAATGATGCAAAGGCAATGTGGGATAAGCTCATATCAGTATATGGAGGAGATGAACATGTTCAAAGAGCAAAAGTAGATAGTATAAGAGGACAACTTGAATCTATGAGGATGAATGAAGGTGAGAACATAACTCAGTACAGTACAAGACTAAAGGAGATTGTCAATCAAATCAAAGGAGTAGGTGGAACTATTGAAGAAAAAGATATAACAAGTAAGTTGTTAAGAACCCTTCTACCGGCTTATGCAATCCGAGTCTCTACAATCAATGAATTGAGGTCTGTACCTAATATGCCAGTTTCTTTAGATGCTACTATTGGTAAGCTACATGCATTTGAATTGAGTAACTTTGATAACAGTGGATCTTCGGTAAATAAAGTTGAATCTGCATTTAGTTCTTTTCATCTTGATGAATCTAATGATTACAATGAAAGAAAGTATAAGTACTTTGAAGAAGATCATAGTGGATCAAGTGAAAGATTTCATAAGAACATGGAGGTAGTACACAAACTGTATGAGGAAATCAGAAAGCAAGAAGAGTTTGAAGCACTATTAGCCAAAAGGTTACCGAGAGGCAAAGGTAAGTATAAAGGAAAGCTACCTTTGAAATGTTTCAATTGTGATAAGATAGGACATATGGCTTCTAACTGTCCTGACAAAGATTCTACTAAAAAGAGAGATTACAGAGATGATAGACAGAAAGATAATCATTACAGAGGACACCGAGACTTCAGAAGAAGAGATAGAAAGACATGCCTAATAGCTGATGAGGAATCCAATGATGATAAATCAGATGAGACTGATACAGAGGAAGTAGTTTATGTGGCTATCAAAGATGGATCATATGAAGAAAGGTATGAAGAAAAAGCCCTAATATCTCACATAAACACTAATGATTCTTGGATTATAGATAGTGGATGCTCACATCATATGACAAGAGATAAACACAAGTTTGTTATAGTAGAAGATTATGATGGAGGCTATGTCAGATTTGGTAATGATGCACCATGTTCGGTGAAAGGTAAAGGATCTATAACACTTCTTGACAATGCAAGATGCAATGATGTTTATTGGGTTGAAGGTTTGAAATATAATTTGTTAAGTGTAGCACAGCTAAACAACAAAGGTTACCGAATAGAATTTCAAAAAGGAATTGGCAAAGTTCATGACAAGAATGGAAAGTTAGCTACTACTGGGACACAAACAAAAGGTAACACATTTCACCTTGACTCAACTCGGAATAAGTGTTTGCATACAAAGATAGATAATACCTGGTTATGGCATAAAAGGTTTTGTCATGTAAATTTTGATAATCTAATCAAATTAAGTAAGAAGCACCGAGTAAGAGGTCTACCGAGTCTTGAAAAACCTGAGAATGCTATATGCCGAGGATGCCAGATGGGTAAGATGACAAGGTCAAGCTTTACAAGTAAGTCTTACACTTCTAAGGGAATTTTGGATCTAGTGCACACTGATCTTTGTGGTCCTATGAAAGTTCAAAGTTATTATGGTGATAAATATTTCATATTATTTATGGATGACTATTCAAGGATGATGTCATTTATGTTTTTAAAAGAAAAACCAGAAGCTTTTCAAATGTTTAAATGGTACACACTCATTCCAAACACATCAAAAATCCATTCAACTCTCAACACAAAGAGGTCTTGTCCTTCATCCTTTCGGATATTGCTTATCATATGAACGAAATTACTTTCTAGCATGTCTCTACATCTAGGATCAATTATCCTAAAAGGGCATTACTAAACATCTAGATAGGTTAAAACTAGTCCATGAGTGCATCCTCTCATTACTAGGTAGCTTATGTTTGTAACAACACAAAACTTTCTACACCTCATCTCACAATTGTTAAGACATCAAACGAGCAATTCTAAACAGGACTTTGTTGATACCCAACTTTTAGTGTAGGAGATCAAACATCCACAAACATTTCAACTCATCATCATCATCCTAAAATCTTGGAGCTATACAAAGGGATCACACATCCACTTTTCCATTCATCCCATTCTCAACCACACACTTTTTCAACCACAAAAGCGTGATTCAAACATGGCTAGGACTAGGTCTTAGAGTCATCGACAAAATCAAAATGAAATATGGGAAGAAGAAGAAGTGAATGTTAACCCCTTTTCTAGAAGAGGAGACCCAGAGACCCCTACACAAGCACAAATAGAAGATGCACTTAGCAACCCCAGATTTAATAGACTTTTTGAAGAAATTCTCAAGGGAAGTGTTGATGCCCATTTTCTGAAACTTGCTCAAGAAGGAGCCAAATTTCCCACTGACTTTGACATATCACAACTTAAGGATATACCAGAACAATCCCAACATAGCCATCGAAAATAACAAAATCACGGTGAAAGGGAGGCAAGGAATACACTTAACTATGATGATAACTATCAACACGACAACATCCCCCCTCATCTTACAAAAATGGATATGTTAAGACAATAGATGAAAGACCTCACCCAACAAGTGCACTCATGAAGGACACAAAATCAATATGCTCTCAAAGATATGTGCCCATATCCATTTGATAGAAATATACATGCCTCCTTTCCCACGCACCTTCGAAACCCTAAATTTTGATAAATACAAAGGAAAGGGAGACCCTAGAGATCATGTGCGAGAATTTTTCTCCGCCTTCTTAGAGGTTGCATATGAGGACACATATTTAATACACCTCTTTCCCCAAAGTTTTGGAGGCTCAGCCATGCAATGGTTCTCACACCTACCTGGTGGGATCAGGACCTATGAGGACCTCGTACAAAAATTTATCACTCATCATACGCATAACATAGAACAGGATGTCTCCATGGTTGATCTATGCAATACAAAACAAAATAATGGTGAGTTATTCTCAACATTCTTATAAAGATGGAGACACCTTTCTAGTAGACGTTCCTTTCCCATTCCCAAAGAGCAATTAGTTGAAACTTTTATTTCAAACTTAAATGAGGAAATGGAATTTTACTTAGACATAAAATGTTTTGACAATTTCAAAGATGTCATAGCTCAAGGACTTAAAATAGAGAAAGCCCTTGTCAAAATACACAATGACAACAAGGAGGGTCCAACACCAGCCTACAACAGTGACAAACTAGAGTTTTGGGCTAAGAACAAAAACATTGTTAACGATGGTGTTGTGGACGCACGAACTATCAAAATTGCCCAGCCCATAGTCAAAATTGTAGGGGTTGTAGATAATTGCAAAAACCCCACTACCAATCACAATAATCCTCAAACCAATCTAGGAAATCAATCTTCAAACACATAGCAAGAGGAACCTAAAAATAGGTAGCCGACCTACAAACCCAATCGCACCTACACACCCTTGGGAGAATCTCTTGAAAATATTTTACACCAGCTCATCTCTTCTAATCTTATCACATTATCTAAAACATCACACTATGAACCACAAGTCAAACCTTCCTAGAGGAGAGATCATGATTATTGTGAATTTCATAAAGGAAGAGGGCACAAAATAAACAACTGTCATTGATTAAAGGATACCATTCAAGACCTCATTGATTGAGGTGACATAGAAGTGGATGGTCACAATGCAAAAAATTCCAATACTGATCATACCATGTTCAAAAATCCACTCCCATCATATGAGAAAGGAGGTCCCTCCCATCAAGGTACGAATCAAGATAACACAACAAATTATACACGCGCAACTTATACCTATACTGTCAATAATCTTTATGATGCCAATGAACAAGTTACTACCATTACCATCAAAGGCAAGGATCCCACATGTAATTTTGTTACTCATCGTAGCAATCTTGTCTTACCAGGTGCACCATCAAGAGTGACATATGTGCCCAAACATTATAACCTTATGGACCAATTAGATAAGACGTCGACACTTATCTCCATACTAGAGATTTTTTATATATCTCCCTCATATAAAATCATCTTAGATGAAGCTCTCCAAGAAGCGTCAGTTCCACCCATCCTCAATATAGATCAATTTCAAGCCATGGTTGGTAGTCTCAAATCATCACCATGTATCACTTTGGTAGAGATGATGATGCATCCTTTCAATAATTGCATAATGCCCCTCTCCAAATGGAGGGATTCATACATAAACACATAATCAAGTTAGTATTGATTGACATTTGCACATTACAGTTAATCACAACATTGGGATATGTAGAAGATGCAGTAGATGCCAGAAAGAAGATCACCATCAAGTCCTATGATGATGCAAAACACTCCTCTAAAGGGTGTGCCACTCTACCAATCAGGGTAGGACCCATGGTGAAGATTGTGGTTTGTCAAGTCCTATACCTCCCTCTTCCATACAATCTCCTATTAGGTAGACCATGTATTCACGCCGTGCAAGCAGTACCATCTACTTACCATCAATGCATCAAGTTTCCATATAACGAAGTAGAGATGACTATCCTTGGTGATGCCAACCCATTTGCTTTTTACAACCATATAAGTCATCAACCTGATATCACAGTCCCTAGCAATAGAGAAGCCACCACCTCATCATCTTACATTCACCCAACAAACCTAACCAATCCACTGATCCCTACACCCAAACAAGAAAAGTTGAAAACAAAAGTACAAGATGAAGGCCTAGGAGAGTATAATATTAGTTAACTTTTCTATGATGGCCAACTACCCCTCTCACCTAGGACATATGGAAAACCACAATAGTCACTCAAACCACTTTTGCATCACATACTACTACACTTGATGGATTCATCCCAGGCAGATCACATGAACAAGAAACCATTGATGAAGATTTGGTGGAATGGATCTACAAAGAACCTTTTGACATAGCTAGAAAACATGTCAGGATCCCGATAGAAAGGTATGGTAAAGGTTTTACCCTAATGAAAAAGATGGGCTATGATGACCATAGTGCATTGGGATTCCACAAGCAAGGTGTACAAGAGCCATTGAAACCATTATTACAACCATGGGATACAACTGGACTTGGATTCAACCCTGGTTCAGGCAACTTTTCTAAGCTCAGGATTCCAAGCAAACATAAGAGGACCACTTCTAAGATAACCCCTTCTAGAAGAAGGACAATATCTATTGCAAATCAACCTCCCAGGTCCAAATCTTCAAGTTACAGATATCTTTAGCAAATGAGTACATTCAACTTCTTGAGGGTGAGATCTTGATTCTTGTGCTAAATGTTGATGATCTCCTCATCATAGGTAGCTCATCCTCTATGATTCATCATGTTCAACGAACTTTGATGGATCAGTTTGAGATGATAGATTTCGGTCTTCTACACTATTTTCTTTGTCTTCAGGTGATCTAGTCTTCTGATGGGATCTTCATTTACCAGTAGAAGTATGCTCTTGACATGCTTCAACGCTTTGACATGCTTGATTGAAAGCCTTCTTCCACTCCTTTTTAGTCAGGGGTTGTTTTTATTACCACTTGCTCCACTCCTTCAGTAGATTCTACACTTTACAGGCAGTTGGTTGGCAGTTTGTTGTACCTGACACACACTCGTCTTGATCTTTCCTTTGCGGTTGGCCTTGTATCTTGATTCTCCCATGATCCTCATGAGAGTCATTGGCAAGCTACCAAACATATTTTGTGATACATTTAGGGCTCTATTTCCCATGGCATTCACTACACATCAGGGGAACCTCAAATTGTTGGCTACACTGACTCAGATTGGGTTGGTGATTTCAATGATCGAATCTACTTCTAGCTTTGTTTTCTATCTTGGCTCTGGTCCTATCATATGGTCTTGCAAGAAGAAGACTACTCATGCATAATCATCTATAGTGGCTGAGTACCGAGCTGCTATGCTCACCAGTTAGGAGATCTTATGGCTTCGATAGTTGATGACTGAGTTTGGTTTTCCTCCTGATAGTCCCACTATTCTTTGGTGTGACAATCAGAGTGCTATTCATATTTCTCGCAACCCGATAGAGCATCAGTGGATGAAGCACATTGAGCTTCACATGCATTTCATCCACCAGTTGATTCAGGATGGTTCTCTTATTTTGGAGTACATTCCCACTATCGAGCAGGTTGCAGACATCTTCACGAAACCTTTTGCATCGTCGCACTATCTTCAGTTGCGCTCTATGCTTGGGGTGAAGGAAGTTGTCCTTGGGGGTTCTTTATGAGGCCTTCCTTCCTTCATATTTCTTTCAGCATTTTCTTTCATCTCTTTTTGGAGAGGAGTTTTTTCCCACTGGGTTTTCTGCTTTTTTCTCTGTTTCATAGAGATTTCATTGTATTTGGGTACCTGATCAGGCCTTGTTGCCAGGACCCATATTTCTTGCTTTCATTAGCTGTTCTAGGTTTTAGCTTCTCTCTAAGTCTATCTTAAGGGGGGGTGTTAGAGTAATCGGGTCTTTACTTGATTAATTAAATGACATTTGTTTAATTAATTAAGTTCCCCTTTATCTCTTTTACACTTAAGCTAACATTAGGTGCATAATAATTAAATCTTTTATTAATTATTATGTGCAAGACTAGGGTTTTCCCTTTTAGGGTTCCTTGACCTATTAGAGGTTGATTTCTTTTCTTTGTATTATTATCACATTACACTTTTTTGTGAATACAAAGCTCTCATTCTTTTTGAGCATTTTTCTATGTATTTGGTTTTTCTTTGTTGCTTCCTTGCTTATCCTTGTAACATGTTTATTTTAGCTTGCAGAGATCATTTGGGCTCCTGTGGTGTTGTATTTACCAACTCTCACACTTTTGGGACCCAGTTAATGAGGATACTTCAGCAACAGATAGGTCACCTCCCAAGCTTGATTACGAAGAGGATAGTACTGACAATGACCTTCGTTCCTTTGTACTTACCATAACTGACACATCCTATGAACTTAACCTAATCGATGAAGCAATGCCAATTATTCACCCTGAACTCATTGAATGGAACCCTCAAGATCCTCCACACCTTGACATCTTCCAAAACAATGATGCAATCATAGACTTTCTAGACTTACGGGATGACATACCAAGCGAGGATCACAAAGTTGGGTATTCTATTGAACTTAACAACGTGACCTACTTTGGAGAGAATTCTACACCTTTCAGTCACAAAAATATTACAATCAAAACAAGATCCTCAAGTGAAAACCACACCATGGCACTTGTGGAAACAAAAAGAGTAAAAACAAAGGACGTATCCAATGGTGAAAACCTCTTCAAGGCTCCTGAGGATGGAAGGTTTGAAATTCTCCCCTTTAGCACTAATCATGAGAGATCATCTATTCTCATAGAAGAAACAAAGGAGGTCAATCTGGGGGCACCTAAAATTCACACATACTACATCTAGCAGAATCATTGACTCCAACAAAAGATCATGATTTTACAGAGTTCTTTCGCAAGAAATAAATAAATTTTTCATGGTCCTATGCATACATGCTAGGAATCGATCCAGAACTTGTAATGCATCACTTAACAGTAGAAGAAGGAGCTAGATTAGTAAAACAAAAGCTTAGAAATATGCATCCTTAGATTACACTATTAGTAAAAGTTGAACTCAAAAAGCTATTAGATGTGGGTTTCATAAGACTCATTGACTATGCAGAGTGGATCTCCAACTTGGTACTAGTGACAAAACCAACTAGGGGCATCCGTATCTGTATAGATTTTAGAGATCTAAATAAAGCATGTCCTAAGGAAGACTTCCCTCTTCCAAACATTGATATGATCATGGACCTCACAACAGGACATGCAATGCTATCACTCATGGATGGATTTTCAGGATACAACCAGATCAAGATTACTCTAGAGGATCAACACAAAATTTTTTTTACATGCCCATAGGGTACATACTATTGGAATGTAATGCCATTCGGTCTCAAGAATGCTGGGGCCACACATCAAAGGGCAATGACTACTATCTTCCATGATATGATGCATACATTGATGGAAGACTATGTGGATGATTTACTAGCTAAATCATTAACCAAAGAGGGCCAACTTGTTGTACTGGACAAAATCTTCAACTAACTGGAGCAATATAATGTACACCTAAATCTAAAGAAGTGCGTCTTTGGGGTAACCTCCAAGAAGCTCCTAGGGCACATTATCTCAAACAAAGGAATTGAGGTTGATCCCGCAAAGGTCAAAGCAATTATGGAAATGCCATCTCCTAGGAACATTAGTCAATTAAGAACATTACAAGGAAGGCTATAATCAATTCAACGGTTCATTGCACAATTGGCCGACAAATGTCATCTCTTCACACATTTGCTTCACAAGAATGTTCGTTTCAAATGGGAAGAGAATTGCCAGCAAGCATTCCAACAACTAAAGGACTACCTAATGATGC
The DNA here is from genome assembly GCF_030272615.1 of Cryptomeria japonica. Taxonomy (NCBI): domain Eukaryota; kingdom Viridiplantae; phylum Streptophyta; class Pinopsida; order Cupressales; family Cupressaceae; genus Cryptomeria; species Cryptomeria japonica. The sequence continues at coordinate 190,696,360 of NC_081408.1, forward strand.
CACCATTACTGACACCACCATCTCCAGATAGGCCCTTATTGTTATACATATTAGCTACAACTACAACCTTAGGTGTCTTACTTGCACAACATAATGTAGAAGGAAAAGAATGTGTAGTATACTACATTTCCAGAACATTGGTAGGGTATGAACTCAATTATACCCCTATTGAATGAGCTTGTCTAGCAGTAATTCTGGCAGCCACCAAATTGAGGCACTACATGTTGACACACAAGATACAACTCATTGCCAAGATATATCCACTCAAGTATCTACTTAGTAAAGAAGCACTAACCAACCGTTTGGAAAAGTGGGTTATGCTCCTCAGTGAATTTGACATAAAATATGTGGAACACAAAGCTATCAAAGGAAAAGTCATTGCAGATCAGCTAGCTGAAGCACCGCTTATAGGCGACCATCCTCTGATTTCCAATTTTCTAGATGAGGAGATTTTCATAGTTATGCCAACACGATAATGTAAGTTATATTTTGATGGCTCATACACCAGACATGGTTCATGAGTTGGCATTCTCTTCATCAGACCTCAAGGTGATAGCATTCCAAAATCATATCAACTTATATTCCCATGCACCAACAACATAGCAGAATATGAAGCCTTGATCATAGGACCATGCATGGCTGTGTAGTGGAACTTAAAAGAGCTATAGGTCTATGGTGATTCACAGCTGGTAATTTGACAGGTCAATGATGAATACCAAACTAAGGATGATAAGCTCATGCCTTACAAGAAAATGGTTGATATATTCAAATAATTATTCATAACTATCACTTTTGGGTAGATTCCCCGAGACCAAAATAGAGCTGTAGATGCAATGGCTTAAATAGCCTCTCTCCTTGATCTTCCACAGAACTCCACACGCTATGAGTTATTAGTTGAATAACTTTGGATCCCCAATTATGATATCCTAGAATACGATATGGTTTGTCAACTCATTAGTACCGATTCCCCATGGTATGGTGAATTTTATGCCTATTTATGTGATCAAATCCCCCCCTAACCAATCAAACAATCAACAAAAAAACCTTCATACACCAATCCTCTGGATACACCATCATTGCTGAAACCCTATATCGACAAGGTCTCAATGGTACTCTCCTCCGATGTCTAGAGCAAGGTGAGGTGACCACAACGTTAGAAGAAGTACATGAAAGTATTTGCGGAGCTCATTCAAGTGGCCCTTCCTTGGATAAAAAGATCATGTGGGTAGGATACTATTGGTCCTCTATGGAAAAAGACTCGTACTACTTTATCAGAAAGTGCAAGAAGTGCCAAGTTCATGGAGATCTGATACATGCCCCAATGCAAGAATTACAACCTATCACAACACCATGGCCTTTTTGTCAGTGGCGACTTGACCTTGTGGGTAAAATCCATCCATCTTCATCCAACAGTCATAAATTTATCATTACCGCCGCAAAATACTTCACCAAGTGGATCAAAGCCATTCCACTCACCCAAGTCACCGACAAGCAGATAGCCTCATTCATCCTCAATTACATCATCTGTCGGTATGGTGTACCCATGTCCATCATCATAGATAACGGGCTCCCTTTCAAAAATCAAGATGTCTGTGAACTCTGTGAGAAGTTTCATATCCAACACCGTTTTTCCACCCCATATTACCCACACGACAATGGTCAAGTAGAAGCACCAAAATAAGAATATATCAAGGATCCTTAAAAAGATAGTCAATGATGTTGGCCGTGATTGGAAAATTCATTTGAATCCGACAACACGGGCATATCAAACTAGCATTCGAACCCCTATAGGTGCAACCCCCTACTCACTTGTTTATGGAACATAAGCCATTTTGCCTATTGTGGTTGAATTACCATCTCTATGGGTCTCCTTGCAGAATCTAATAAATGATGAAGAATATCGAGTCTCACATCTTCAGGACTTGGAACTACTTGATGAAAAGCGACAAGTTGCTTATAATCACCTAAAATCCCATCAGCAATGCATGAGCAGAAGCTACAATCATAGGGTCAAACCTCACACATTTGAAATAAGAGATCTTGTTCTCAGAGAGAATCCTTGCAATCAACTGAATAGAGAACACTAGGGAAAATTTGAATCTAATTGGTTGGGTCCATATGTCATCACTGTTGTCTTTGGGTCTAGGGCATATTAGTTAGCAACTTCAGAAGGAGAAACCCTGGCATATCCGATCAACAACATGCATCTCAAAAAGTTCCACACATAAGTTGTGCAGAGCATCAGGCTCATCAAATATCAGAAAACACCAAAAAAATTTAGAAAAATTCCTAAACAAAATACAAATAATAATAATAATAATAATAAATCAATCAAGAAAATAGTAAAGAAAAATCATTCATTCAAATGATGAAAACCACTCCGGTGGCACCTTGGGTAAGTACGGTGGTGAAAACCTGGTAAATAGGCACCATTCGTAAAGGCTATGGCTCCATTGTCTTTTAGACTTGTTGCGATCACATCCATTGCATCCATTCATCCATCATTTATACCATGGCTTGTTATTGATCTGCAATCAGGGTTATTAGTTCATGTGTCCCATGTCACGCTTTCATATTGGCACTTAACTGGGGGCAATGTTCTTAACCTACTGATGGGAGTGGATTCTCCATGCTTGTGATTCATTGAGTTTCTCATTAAAAAAATTCTTGAAATAATACCAAAAACATTCGTAAAATCTCAGAAAATACCAAAAATATTTGCAAAATGTCTTGAAGAAAACACAAAAACATTCCCAACATTCAAAAAATCGCAAAACATGATAAAAACATCAAAATCAATCAAAAACATTGCAAAATAAATTGTTCCTTGTACATACACATCACAACAGACGCAAAAACAACATTTTGAAACTTCTTAAACGATGACCACCTATCAAATCAACCAACAAATCACACATCTGCGCACAACCGTCTTCACAAGTATGCATCCTTCCTTACAAACAAGACATGGTTCCATTTTTCTTTGACAAGAAAATTTTGTTTGGCTGATAAGTACTTGGTCAAATTTTTTGTATTTATATCAAGTTCCTACACTACTCCAGGATATCTGCAAGTCATTAGAGTAGCCGAGATGGTTCTTGATATGTTTTTTTTTGTTTGCTATATGCGGATCATTCTAATGAAGTTTTGGGGTATATACTAATGGCGTCTACGTGGGAAGTTTACTAAGCTAGGCGATCCTATGCAAAAATACAATCATTAATCACTATGGCTTATTGAATACAATGTATACCTCGACCATTTATATATGAACCTGAATGGAGGGGAACTTTCCTTGTCTGCGGTGTTTGCTTACAGGTGAAACACTCAACCTTGGTTTCTGATACCTCGACCATTTGTATATGAACCCGAATGGAGGGGAACTTTCCTTGTCTGCAATGTTTGCTTACAGGTGAAACACTCAACCTTGGTTTATGATACCTTGACCAAGATTGATACTAATATGCTTGATGAGGAAATAAATCATTATGAATAAGCCATGGATCACCATTTTATCTCATCTATTTATATTGCATTTCGTTGCATATCACTCATTCATTTGTTCATTCATCCATTGTACACATCTGTCATCCACATACAATTAATTTGGGTTTCTATGAGAAAGCTTAGCACCTAAGCCTTGTCTTGGGTGCAATCATGATGGAGTTTTCTGATACATCATCTCACATCTCCATTCCATATCTGCATTTTCCAACCAACTTGAGATTTATATATCATGTAGGAATGGCATTGTCATTTAGTTGCATTTCATTCATTAAGTGCATTCATTCCTTCATTTAGTTGCATTTTATTCATTAAGTGCATTCATTCCTTCATTAAGTTGTATTTTATTCATTAAGTGTATTCATTCCTTCATTTAGCTGCATTTTATTCATTAAGTACATCCATTCCTTCATTTAGCTTCATTTTATTCATTAAGTACATCCATTCCTTCATTTAGTTGCATTTCATTCATTAAGTGGATTCATTCCTTCATTTAGTTGCATTTTATTCATTAAGTTCATTCATTCCTTCATTTAGTTGCATTTCATTCATTAAGTGCATTCATTTTATTCATTTAAGTGCATTCATTCCTTCATTTAGTTGCATTTCAATCATAAAGTGCATTCATTTATTCATTTAAGTGCATTCACGAATTCGTTTAGTTCATTTTAAAAAGCCTTCATTCACATTCATTCAGGTAATACATTTATCTCATCCATTTAGTGCATTCATTTAATTCATACATGACATTTTAATATCATTTCATTCATTAAGTGCATTCATTAGATTCATTAAGTACATTTTAAAATGCATAGTTTACTCATGTCATCCATATCATTATATCGTCATTTCAACATATAAAGTATTATCTATCAAATATCATTATTCATTATCTAATCTCATCATTTGGCACAAGCTACCATCATTTCATCACATAAACATCATACATCTATTAACTTGCATTCACATGTTAGCAAATCATTAACATGATCACATAAACATCATACATCTATTAACCTGCATTCACATGTTAGCAAAATCATTAACATCATCACATAAACATCATACATCTATTAACCTGCATCCACATATTAGTAAATCATCCATATCATACATATAGAAATCATATCATCAACATGTACGTTTAGAAAGCAAACACATCAAAAACATACATCTAGACATAACTTATATCATCATCATGCATAAAGAAAATTATGTCATCACATAAATCCATATCATATCATTGCCACAAAACTGAGATCTCATCATATATCGTATCAATAATAAAGAACACATGTATGAGAATACAATGATGTCCAAAATATTAGCTACCAAGAGCCATCCAATTATCAATGTAATAATAATGTAACAATGCACAAAAACACCTCAAATGGAACTCTGGCTAGATGTCGTGGCTCCCATCCCCCACCACCCTCACCATCTCACTGAGGAGGAATCATCACACCACCACTGCTCTGACCCCTCTAAGACCGCTTTGATCTTGCCTGCCACATTTGGGAGTAGCTCATCACTCGCTGATTACTCGGGACCACCTACTCATATAATCCCCACCAATACTCAATCTCTGTCCCTGCTTGCCACATCTCCCTCATCATCTCCCCAGTCGGGCCTTGTCCTTGCACTCCCTCCAAAAATTACACTCTATCATGTAGCTCCCTCACTCTATCCACCACATCATCTCTCTCTTACACAACTACGGTCAACTCACCCCCTCGTGCAAAAAGATGGACATCCTTGGCTGCAATCTCTACATCTCTGTCCTCCAACTGTGCCTCTAACTCTCGGATGTGCACATCAGCAGCCGTTAGGCGAGTCTGCAACCATAATATCACCACATCTCATAGGTCTCCCTCTCCCCCACCTATGACTCCCTGTCCCATCTCCATAGCCACATCACCACCCTCTCCATCACCAACATCTCTCCCTCCTTCTCTCACTACTCCCTATATCAACGGACCCTGTGACAGTCGTAAGGGATTCCCATCTCTGCCTCTCCTTTGTAACCACCCTCCTCTACCTCCTCCACCTCCTCTACCTCCCCTACCATCTTCACCCCCCTGACTTATCTCCTCCTCCTCCCTGCCACGGTGCTCTGTCATCCTCAAACGATGGCATGGGCTCTGCGGGATCTGAGATCCATGGAATCGGATGAGCGAATCGATACTATGTATACTCATCTTTCACCCCCTCATCTGCGACCTCATCTCGTTATGGCCATGGCCTCGCCTGTAATGTCCAAAACTCTGCTATAGCCTGCTCGTGGGATAATACTGGCCCCCACTTGAATCTCTCTCGTACTACTTGTTAGGTCCCAGGGACAACTGAGAAGGGGGGGGTGAATCAGTTGTCCAATAAATTCAAACCAAAAACAACTTAACCAACTTAATGCTTAATACTGGTAAACCAGTTAAGTATGTCGGTAGATAGTTTTAACAGTTAATTGCTATACCGGTAAAGATTAGTGCATGAAACATAAACACAAAGTCATCCACAACACATAACACCAATATTTGTACGTGGAAACCCTGTAAGGGGAAAAACCACGGTGGGAAACCTTACCCACAATCAGATGATACTACTGCAGATAGTAAGTGTACATAAATGGGGTCTGCACATGCAGAAAGGCCAAGCACCTAGAGCTCACTGCTCAATCACAAAATGGGAGTCACATTGACTACAATTGGATGGTTAAATCCAATAAGAATGTACTGCTCAAAATAACATCTTCATATGCTGGATTCAGTACCGGTGTAATGTTGATATGCTTTCACAAAAACCTAGCTTCACCTTCAAATGATGCCTACATGTATTTCACTACTTAATCTCGCATATACCTTCACACAATTCTTTTTCACATTCCTCATTTGATCTTACATTTATACCATAACCTAAGACCAATTTTAGTAGGTCGGCTCTACAAGATATTACAATAAAAGCATTTTACAAACAATATAACATGTGATGCAATAACTGATTGAACATGTTGGCTTAATGCATTTACAATAATAATCAATCATCTTCATAGCGTGCCATGCTGATCTGGAAAAGATAAACCTGCCGGTGTAACCCTGGATAACCCTAGACCTATTTGCCGGTAAAAGCAAATATGCAAATATGAATATACCAATGATTAATTCATTAAGATAAGATGTCCACATGATGTCTTCGATATTACCAAGTGTTTTTCCATATCTTTCCAAGTGCCGGTGATCATTATATCTTGCCGGTGAACGATATACCAGTAACTGTGCAATAGTTACTTGCTTGCCGGTGAATGCTGCTGGATCTCCAAAGTGCTAGTGTTTTAGTAGGTGTTGACATCAATGACAAAACCATACCAAAATACCAACAATCTCCCCCTTTGGCATTGATGGTAACACAAGATGGAAAAACCATCAAAGTGCCAAAACAGAAATGCCAAATACCAAAAACCAACAATCTCCAAAAAGATCATAACCAGAAATCAAAATACATACAAAGAGTAATAATCTCTCCCAAAAAACAATCTCTCCCCCTGGGAGCAACATGTGTTTTCCTTGTGTTTTTCAAAGTTTTTGTGAGTTTTTCCATACCAATCTCTCCCCCTTTGACATCAAATGCCAAAGTTACAACAAAACCAAGTTCATATACAAAATACCAATCAATATACCAACTACTCCCCCTAAGAAGTAGCTTCCTCATCAAAGACCGGAATAAAAGATTTGTTTGTTAATTCTGCCAGTTGATGACAATCATCAACTTCCCAAGTCTCTACTGGTGGTGGTATGACTCCAAGCTGATCTCTGAGATATTCAAAAGTCTCCTTAGGCAAAGGTTTTGTAAAAATATCTGCAAGCTATTATTTAGTATTTACATAAACCAGTTTTATCTCCTTTGCTTCAACTTTTTCCCTTTGAAAATTCAGTTTGATAGAAATATGTTTTGTTTTAGAATGTAGTACCAGATTCTTAGATATATCAATTGCTGCAGTGTTATCACAATAGATAGTAATAGGTTCCTTGCATTTTACCTTTATGTCTTTCAACATTTGCTTAAGCCATAGTACCTATGTACAGTTAGTTGCTGCTGCAACATATTCTGATTCTACTGTTGATAAAGTACAAATTTGTTTCTTACTCAACCAAGAAACTAATCTCTTTCCAAGGAAGAATACTTTGCCGGTGGTGCTTTTCCTATTATCCACATCTCCTGCCCAATTTGCATCTGTGTATGCACATAGATCAAAATTTTCATTTCTAGGATACCATAATCCAAGATTTATAGTGCCTTGTAAGTATCGAAAAATCCTTTTTACTGCTGATTCATGATTTTCTCTAGGATTACTTTGAAATCTTGAAACAATACATATTGCATTCATAATATCCGGTCTGGTTTGTGTTAAATACAATAAGCCTCCTATCATAGATTTGTATCTAGTTGGATTAACAAGTGTAGATTCATCCCTTTGAGATAATTTGTCATTTGTAGTCATAGGTGTGCTTACCGGTTTAGAGTTCTCCATTCCAAATTTCTTTAGTGACTCTTTTAGGTACTTAGATTGACTCAAGAATATACCTTTATCAGTCTGTGAAATCTGCAATCCTAAAAAGAATTTTATTTCTCCAATCATAGACATCTCAAATTCTTGTTGCATTTTAATAGAAAATTCCTTACATAATCCATCTTCTCCTCCAAAGATTATATCATCAACGAATACTTCTATAATCAAGATGTCATCATTAGTTATTTTGTAATATAAATTACTGTCTGCATTTCCTTTAGTAAAACCAATCTTTAAAAGATACTTATCCAATCTTGCATACCAAGCTCTTGGAGCTTGTTTTAATCCATACAAAGCTTTTCTTAACCTGCAAACCATACCATTGTCATCTGTCAAAGAAAATCCATCAGGTTGTTTAATATAGACTTCCTCTTCAAGATCTCCATTCAAAAATGCACATTTGATATCCATTTGATAAACTTTGTAGTTCTTGTGTGCTGCAAAAGCCAAGAATAATCTGACTGCCTCAATTGTGGCTACCGGTGCAAAGGTTTCATTGTAATCAACTCCTTCCTTCTAAGAATATCCCTTACACATTAGTCTTGCTTTATTTCTGACAACCTTACCATCTTCTTAAGTTTGTTTCTGAATACCCATTTGGTTCCAATTACATTTTTATCTTTAGGCTGGGGAACTAATGTCCAAGTGTTTTTTTTCTCAATTTGTTCTAATTCTTCTTCCATAGCTTTAATCCAAAATTTATCTTCACATGCCTCATTAACAGATGATGGTTCAATTTGAGAAATAAGACATACCTCTTAATTTGCCAATCTTCCTCTTGTCATAACTCCTTTAAACTTGTTTCCAATTATCTGATCTTCAGAATGATTCAATCTTACATACCGGGGTGTCTTTGTTTGCTGTTATTCTTCAATTACTGTGGAATCCTTAGATGGTACCGGGGTAGCTGGATCTTCATTCTGTACCGGTGGATTAAGTGTAGGTTCATTTGTCAAAATTTCTATTGCCGGTTTAGAGTCTATATACCTTGAAGTTCCTTTGAATTGTTCATCAATCTTTACATTTGTACTCTCAACAATTTTTTGCAATCTTTTGTTAAAACATCTATATGCCTTGCTCTTAGATGATTAACCAAGAAACATTCCTTCATCACTTCTAGGATCAAATTTTCCAATATACTCATCTCTTCTGATATAAAATTTACTTCCAAAGATTCTGAAATACTTAAGAGCAGGAGTATTACCAAACCATAGTTCATGAGGGGTCTTACCGGTTTCACCTTTGATGTGAACTTTGTTGAATGTATAGACCGCTGTACTGACTACTTCTCTCCAATACATATGTGGTAAATTTGCTTTTGATAACATACTTCTTGCTGCATCCAAGATAGTTCTGTTTTTCCTTTCAACAACTCCATTTTGCTGTGGTGTCCGAGGTGCTGATAGCTGTCTTCTGATTCCATTCACTTCAGAGAATGTATTAAATTCCTTAGATGTGAATTCTCCTCCTTGATGTGATCTTAAACATTTGATTTTCTTACCGGTTTCATTTTCAACCATTGCTTTGAACAGTTTGAACTTTCCAAGTGCTTTTGATTTTTCTCTGAGAAAAGTAACCCAACACATTCTAGAATAGTCATCAATGATTAGCATGAAATATCTATCACCTTGTAAGCTTTTAGTTCTAGCTGGACCACATAAATCAGTGTGAATAAAATCAAGAGCATTATTGGATTTTTCTGGAATACTTTTGAAACTAGCTCTAACTTGTTTTCCAAATTGACATTCCTTACATATTGTATTCTGAGGTTTGACAATTTTAGGTATATCTCTAACTACCTTAGTAGTATTGATCTTTATCATGCAATCAAAGTTTACATGATAGAGTATCTTATGCCATAACCAACTTTCATCTATATGTGCAATTAAGCATGTCTTTTCACTGTTATTCAAATGAAATATATTACCTCTAGTCTGATTATCGGTTGCAATTTCTAAACCAATTCTATTCATGATTTTGCATTTTCCATTCTTAAATTGTAACTACAATCCTTTCTCAACTAATTGACCAACACTTAAAAGATTATGCTTTAATCCTTCAACATAGTAGACATTGTCAGTGTTATGCTTACCATCAAGAGATATTGTACCCTTACCTTTGATTGAACAAGCTTTGTCATCTCCAAATCTTACTAAACCGCCACTGTATTCTTGAAAGTTCAAGAATTTACCTTTGTCTCCTATCATATGATGTGAGCATCCCGAGTCAATGATCCATTCATCCTTTACTTCAACTTTAGCTGCTAGGGCTTGTTCTACCGGTTGAGCAGTAGGTGCCAGTTGATCTTCTGTTATAGAAACAAAAACCCATCCATTGTCTGCTGGATCCTCATCAGAATCATCAGTCACACCTTCATCAACAATGTTACAAGATTTGTCTTTATTCTTCTTAAATCTGTATCTCTGATATTCAGGGTTAGGCTTGTATGTTCTTCTAGCTTCTTCTCTTAGTCTAGCATGTCTATCAGGGCATCTCGAAGCCATATGACCAATCTTATTGTAGTTAAAACATTTAAAGGGTGCTTTACCTTCATACTTACTTCCAACTGGACCTTTAGGCATTTTCCTTGCAAATAGTGCTTCAAGTTCTTCAAGGTCTTCATTTTCTTTCCTGCTTTCTTCAAGTTCTCTTGCATAAAAGGCTTTCCAATCAGATTTGTCAAATGATGGAGCAGATGATTTTGATGCTTTAAAGGCCAAATCTATCTTAATAGTAGCAACAAGACCAAATTCTTCAATTTCAAAAGCTGAAAGTTTCCCAATCAATGCATCCCTAGTTATTGATGTATTAGGCATTGCTCTTAACTCATTTATAGCAGTAACCTTCATTTTATATGCCAGTGACAATCCTCTTAAAACTTTTGAAACAATTTCATCCTCACTTAAGGTTCCTCCACAACATTTAATACCCAAAACAATTTCATTTACTCTTTCCATAAAAGCAGAAATCCTTTCATCTTCTTCCATTTTTAGATGTTCATACCTGACCCGGAAGCTTTCAAGTTTTGCAATTTTGACTATGGAATCTCCTTCTTTCAGTGTTTCCAAATGATCCCAAGTAGCTTTAGTAGTAGACCTATCTGATAGTCCCATGATTTGTTGATCTGATAATGCGCTCAGAAGTGCTTCTCTTGCTTTGCAATCATTTTCTTCATCTTTAGTCAAGTTAGCTGGACTGGATTGACCTGGTACAACAATAGTATAACCATTCTTTGTAACATCCCAGATGTCCTTTCCAATGCAATTCAGATGTGTCTCCATTCTGATCTTCCATATGCAATAGTTGGTTCCATCAAGTTTAGGACTGTCCTTCCTGAAATAGTTAGTAGACATTGGATCTCCTCAAGTTGTTAAACTTCTGCAAAAGAGGACTAAGCTCTAATACCAATTGTTAGGTCTCGGGGACAACTGAGAGGGGGGGGGGGGGGTGAATCAGTTGTCCAATAAATTCAAACCAAAAATAACTTAACCAACTTAATGCTTAATACCGGTAAACCAATTAAGTATGCCGGTAGACAGTTTTAATAGTTAATTGCTATACTGGTAAAGATTAGTGCAAGAAACATAAACACAAAGTCATCCACAACACAACACCAATATTTGTAAGTGGAAACCCTGTAAGGGGAAAAACCACGGTGGGAAACCTTACCCACAATCAGATAGTAAGTGTACATAAATGGGGTCTGCACATGCAGAAAGGCCAAGCGCTTAGAGCTCACTACTCAATCACAAAATGGGAATCACACTGACTACAATTGGATGGTTAAATCCAATAAGAATGTACTACTCAAAATAACATCTTCATATGCTGGATTCAGTACCAGTGTAATGCTGATATGCTTTCACAAAAACCTAGCTTCACCTTCAAATGATGTCTGCGTGTATTGCACTGCTTAATATCGCATATACCTTCACACAATTCTTTTTCACATTCCTCATTTGATCTTACAAATAAGATCTTACATTTATACCATAACCTAAGACCAATTCTAGTAGGTCGGATCTACAAGATATTACAATAAAATCATTTTGCAAACAATATAACATCCGATGCAATAATCGATTGAACATGTCGGCTTAATGCATTTACAATAATAATTAATCATCTTCATAGCATGCCATGCTGATCTGGAAAAGATAAACCTGCCAGTGTAACCCTGGATAACCCTGGACCTATTTGTCGGTAAAAGAAAATATGCAAATATGAATATACCAATGATTAATTCATTAAGATAAGATGTCCACATGATGTCTTTGATATTACCAAGTGTTTTTCCATATCTTTCCAAGTGCCGGTGATCATTATATCTTGTCGGTGAACCATATACCAGTAACTGTGCAATAGTTACTTGCTTGCCGGTGAATGCTGCTGGATCTCCAAAGTGCTAGTGTTTTAGTAGGTGTTGACATCAATGACAAAACCATACCAAAATACCATATAACTGTGTCTAACTCATCCAATGCTTGCTGCCAGTACTCCAGCTTCCCCAGTTGGGGATGTGTCATCATACCTCCATACATATATACATATGGCTGGTCAATCACCCTAAACCTTAGACACATTGCTCTTGATATCGACAAGTGCTCCCATGACCAGATATGAAGCAAGGTAGTCCCTACTCCCAGCGATGAAATCTCATGGTACAAAATATCATGCAAATCCCTGTATAAATGTGCTAGCATACATGGTTCCCATGCATCTCGGGTGCCCTTGCTGATCATCCGCTCAATCACCTGCCCCCAGCCTATTGCAAGCTTGTGCAACCTTCGATCCATGCATAGTAGCGCTCCCACAATGCTCGATACCATTGTTGGTAATGCCTCATATAAATCTTCTATGTTTTCCCACGAAACCGATCCATCAAACACCTCTAAATCCGGATACGGGAATACTCACCGTAGTGTCACCTTGCCTAGCGCCTTGTCATATGTAACAAGCTCGCCAATAATCAAGATATACAGTATCCTCTAGATGTCCCAGTGTCACAGTCATCTCTCCCATCGCTAAATGAAAGGAGCATGTTTCGCTATGCCATCGCTCGACCATCGCTGTCTGTAATTTGTGATTCATCTAAATCACGGGTAGGTGCATCATCTCATATAAACCTGCTGCACATATATATTCTATCGCCAGATTTGTCAGCTAATCTTGCAGGCACTATGTGTTCAGATGCCCCTCATGTATCTGCAAGACCCCTAGGTGATCCTCCTACAAAACCACAAATCACACAAACACTGTCAATAATATTTGCTATGCAACATTGACTCTTACCTAGACTTCATCAGATGCTTTTTCAAAGTATCTAAGTCTCATCGGGTAACTCAACTCACCACTGAACCTAGACTATCGGCAGACATTTACATCACTTGCCTAGTCTCAACAGGTTCACTGAGTCTCCCAAGTTATATTATACATGCAACAACAAATATTGATATCAACTATCAACTTGACATTCAACTTGGGGCAACTGACACATATCCTTCTACACCTACAGACAAAAGCGCTAAAACACTGATAAACGTGCCACAACAAAATCAACAACACTATTTTAACCTAGAAAAACACTAACCTGATCAACAACGCTATTTTTACCTACAAAAGTGCTCAACAAAATCAAAAGTGCTACATTGCGTGACAGATGCGCTATACTAACCTCATTCGCTGAAATGGGCAAAAGCGCTAAAACTAAAAAAACAATAGTGCTAGACCCAATTTACCAAAGCGCTATATTGGCAATAGCGCTAAAACTCCTGCACAAAAGTGCCATTGCGGCACAAATGCGCTAATTTAGACAACCAAAGCGCTAAAACAACATTTTAGTGCCTTTGTCATCCAATTTTTTCCCCTAGCTATTAAATGCAATAAATGATATCAAAAGGCAAAAGTCAGAACTAGACTTACTGGGGGACCATACTCTGCTGGCTGCTGGTACCTCTGCATGTGCTCCAATTGATGATCAACAATGGGAAACACCATTTTCGCTCTCCTATACTGCTGCATAGGTTTCTGTTAGAGGCTCTGGATTTCTATGGACACGTGTACAAATGAGGACTATTTTACCCCTTCTCCCCTACATATAGCCTACCGCCGCATTGCCCCGTGACCGCCGTGACCCTCGGGTACTTCTGATGCTTGCACTTTCTCCGTTTTACCCTTGTTTTCCTCCATTCTCTCGCCATTTCCTCTAAACTCATCTACTATACCATCCCCTAATTTCTTTCTATTTTTCGAGAGATCGCCCAATTTTCTGATTATTGAGAATGGAGATTGAATGCTCAATTTATAGAAAATTGGAGAAGATTGATTGAAAGGTGGAATAGATTGATCAAGAGGTGGAACTCAGGTGAGCTCATATGAAAATTGATAGTTGAACGACTGATTGTAGGAGTGAAACTCAATAGATTGAATAGATTAATTGAGTCAACTGATTGAGAAAAAGCTAATTGAAGGAAGAAAAAGAATGATTGGTGGAAATAAAGAAGATGACACATAAAGCTTAATTTAGAAAAAGCTAATTGAAAGATGAAAATAGAGATTGGAGAGATAAATGATTTAATTAATTAATTGATTGAATTAATTAATTTAGCATGTGCTTGCATTTAGATTTAAATTTTCAATTTAATCTTTGCATGATATTTATTCAAATAATTGAATTTATTAATTCAATTTAGTATTTGAATATATTTAGAACTTGACTTTGATTTCAATTTGGTTTTTGAAATCATGCACATGTAATTGAATTTGTAAAAAATTAGAAGAATACGAAATTAAATGAAATTAGAATTTGGGGAACTAGAAGAATTAATTAGTTAATTAAATAATTTAAAGAAACCATTTAATTATTTAGAAATGGACTTTAATTAAATAATAAAGATTATTTAATTTAAAAGATTAAATCATAATTAATTAAATAATAAATATTTAATCAATATTTAGAAGAGAGTTGAATGATTAGACGATGATAGGATTGAGATAGAAATTGAGAATTAATTTATTTAAATAATAAAGATTATTTAAATTGGGGAATTAATCAGAATCAATTAAATAATAAATATTTAATTAATATTTAGAAAATGGTTAAAATTATTAAATGATAATAGAATAATTAGTAAGATGATGAGGAAATATGAAATTAAAAGAAATTAAATAAAATTAACTTAATTAAATAATTAAAGAATTATTTAACTAATTAGACGAATAATTAGTGCATGATCAATGAGGCATTTTTAGGTGTCTACATTTGCCCCTCTTTGAGACAATGTTGAAACGACATTGTTTCAAAGAAAATGAAAAAAATTCTGCCCCAGTATGCCCTGGCGATACTTAGGGTGTAATGCCCCCTCAAGAGATTGTTTGTGCATTAAAGACATGAGTGATCTCTTGAAAAAAAGAAGAATGCGAGATGAAAGATAGAAGAATGGTTAGTTGATTAGAGATAGAGATAGGTGATGTGAAGATTATATTGAGATAGAATACGAGAGAATGAACCTTAGGATGAAATAGATTGATGTTAGATGATAGAAAATGATTTAGAAAGAGACGATGAGAGAAGAATCAACAAACTAGCAATAAGAAAATGAGATGAAATAAGAATGATTGATTCACGAACCCGTGTCATTATTTATTGCACAATATATATTCATCACTGAGCCTTATTATGAACAATGGAGCTTATCACATCAGGGTATAAGGAACCAAGTTGTAAAGATATCTCATTGAAGAAACAAACACGTAGCAGACAAGCAACAAACAAAGAAAAAGATAATGCCCATCATGGCTCCTCTAGTCACTTGTGGACATCCTTGAGTAGCATAGGAACAATATCTGTTGCCAAATGATAAAAGATAAAGACTGACCCAGACAAAATTCAGCAGCTGTACTGACCTTGTGCCTTTGTTCTCGGTTGCTTGATGTGATGGTTGATAATGTCTGATCTCAGAAAGTTGCGGACCCCGTTTAAGACTGACTTGTCTGCTTTTGAGTGTATCCTCTTCTGTTTAAGACAAGATAATGATCACGTTGATATGGATATGATACGATTGATAAGACAATTTGATCAGTTGATTGCAGATGTTTGATTGGATAGTCGTATCTTTTGTTAACTTCGTGTGAAGTGTTTGCTGGATATCTACTAGGGTATGTGTTTCCCACAAGACATTTTATTGCAAGTTTTTCTGATTGATTGATTTTTGATTTTTAGTTCTTTTCCAAGAGCTTTTTTGATGTTTTTGGAATATGTAGATTGATATTTGAATGTTTTTGAATGATTTTTTTCAGGATCGTATTTGAATGTTTTTGAATGATTTTTTCAGGATTGTATTTGAATGTTTTTGGATGATTTTTTTAGGACTTTATTTGAATGTTTTTGGATGATTTTTTCAGGACTTTATATGATTTTTTGGATTTTTTCAGGACTTTATATGATTTTTTGGATTTTTTCAGGCCTTTATATGATTTTTTGACCTGTATGACATGATGATCTGCGAAATGCATGTGGAGACAATGAATTTTTGACATGACCTATGTGAATGTAATATGTAGAATGAAAATGCATTTCCTATTCGAACAAGGTTGACTGTGTTTGTTTTAGCATTTGTAATACACCAATTGAAATGAAGGTGCAAAACATTTCATATATAAGCGGTCAATCGATCCCTAAGGCCCTTTGGAACATTCAACTCAACACACTTAGTGGCTCGGATTTACAAATGGAGATGCAGAAAACTTCCCCATTGGTTCTTGAAACTTTGATCTTCATTTGCCCATGTGTGTACAGATGAGTTAATTCCTGCTCTTATGTTCACTAAAGATCCTTAGCATCCTATATGACTAGCTAGATGGATTATTCTAACTTCAAAAGCATCCCGAATAGATCCTCGCTACCAGCAAGCCTTGAGAGCTCTAACGAGGTTATAGACTATAATTTCTCAAATATTACCCCATTGCCAATAGGCATTCATAGCCTTGATGGAGTTACTTGCATGTTCCCATAGTCAAACTTTTTATCACACTTGTATACATGATATTTCAGTTATATATCATTTCTCTTTTGCCTTGAGATGGATATTTGGCATAGCTCTTTTTCTTTTTATTTTCTTGCCTTGACTTGTAAGTAATGAAACCTACTTGGGTGTGACAATTATAGCGGCGCTGAAGTAGAATTTTAGATTTTTCACTAGTCATATGATCAACTAGGTGTCTAGAATGAATTAGAGATTTTGTTAATATGTTTGAGATATAGCAATTGATATATTGTGGGTTAACACGTCTCAAATAGTGAATTGCTACCCAACCATAAGTAAAGCATCGTCACAAGGTAGTGTTGAAAATGAATGACCTTAGGACCTCATAGACTTCATGTCCGAATAACTAAGAAAGGAGATGACCCTCGCTTCTCTTAAATGAAAACAAATGACAAACTTGAACAATTGCCTTGTTTTATTGATGCTGCTATGCCGAAACTTTTGAGAATGTGATGCATTTAAAAAAGAAACTATATGTAATGTAGTGTTTTAAATGATATGATATGCAATGCAGAAAGTAAAACCTAAACTAACCCAACCTTTAGGTATAATATTTGTGTAGGTAGTTCATTGGCCTTGTTTGAAAAGTTGGATAAATATGTCTTTTTCAATAGGATATAAGGACTCAGCTAAGTGCATATGTTTAGTATCTCCAATGTTGATTCTATTAGTTTTTGGATTTTGTGGATCATAAGATGGAAATACAGCTCTAGAACCCATGAATTCAGGTATAACCTTATCATTTTCAAAGAAATCCAATCGTGGTAGGTTCTATTGCCCCCAGTCTATCAAGTGTGGGTGTATGAGGCAAATTGATTCTAGTTCTGAAGTTGTGACATGAGCGGGTGTTATGTCTATTTTTATTGATGCACTTGAAAAGGATGATGAAGTCAACTAGGTGTTGATCTCATTAACTGGTGTTATGATTGTGCTTGAACAAGATGATGAAACAATTGTTGACAAGTTGTTCTGTGTAGTATGATCTGGATTGGTGATTTCATTAATAAGGGGTTCATGAACAACTTGTGTAGAGGTATTGGGATCAGTAGG
Organism: Cryptomeria japonica; assembly: GCF_030272615.1. Classification (NCBI taxonomy): domain Eukaryota; kingdom Viridiplantae; phylum Streptophyta; class Pinopsida; order Cupressales; family Cupressaceae; genus Cryptomeria; species Cryptomeria japonica. The sequence goes on from NC_081408.1 coordinate 190,714,519, forward strand.
AGAAATGGCAAGTTCATTTGAGAGGGAATCTTGTGAAGAACATGGAGGATTATGACATGAAGATGAAGGGATGGAGGGATCTTGATCAATATTTGGAGAAATAATGGGATCTTGTTTAGGACATGAAGGTAAAGGTATGATTTGATCTTGGTTTGGAAAGGGATTATTATAAAGGATAGAAGGGATGTCTCGATCTTGTTAAGGAGGTGGATGTTGGATGAGACTTAAAATGACACTTTGTTCTTGAGATGGAAGGGTTTGATTATGAATGGAATAGAAAAGAGCGAGGGGATCATCATAAGATTCTTGGTCGGTGGGATCTTGATAAAAAATTGGGTAGGATGGAAGTGGTTGTTCTTGATCTTTATTTGTTTCAGGACTCATTTCTTCTGATTTTGGATCATCATCTTGACACGGGGAAGGACTTTGGATATTCATGGGAGATTCTTAGAATGTTTCAACCTTTTGACTTGATGAGAAAGGATTTTGAATGAGACTCTCTAAATCATGACTTGGATTGGATTGGTTTTGTGCTATGAATAATGATTAGGAGGTTGTATTATTAGATAGAGATGGCGTGGATTAGTCTTGTGTGACTTTAGGGGATGATGAAATAGTGGATAGATATGGTTGATTTGGGATTTGTTTGAAAGGGATTTGATTTTGGTTGAAAGGAGTATGATTTTGGGTGAAAGAGGTTTGATTTTGGTTGAATGAATTTTGATTTGGACTTTGGTTGAAAGGGGTGTGATTTTGGTTGAAAGAGGTTTGAATGTTGGATTGATGTGAATTTTGATTTGGACTTTGGTTGAAAGGGATGTGATTTTGGTTGAAAGAAGTTTGAATGTTGGACTGATGTGAATTTTGATTTGGACTTTGGTTGAAAGGGATGTGATTTTGGTTGAAAGAGGTTTGAATGTTGGATTGATGTGAATTTTTATTTGGACTTTGGTTGAAAGGGGTGTGATTTTGGTTGAATGAATTTTGAATGTTGGGTTGATGTGATTGGTATGATTGATATAGTGGGTTGAAAGAAAAATAAGGTTTACATGACTCTAATGTTGGTTGAACTGAGGTAGGAACAATTTAGTTGAAGAATGAAGGTTGGCATGTTTGAATGGTCCCACAAGAAGAAGAAGGTTGGTCTAATACTGATCCCCTCGTGGCCATTACTTATGTCATCATGTTTTCTAACCAACCCCTATGGTTGTCAGGACTAGCCATGTCTGTCACTTGTTGTTGCAAAGTCTTGATCTGTTGAGCTAAGGTTTAGATGGATGGCGATGGAATAGGAATGGAAGGGATGAATCGTCCACCTTCCCTACAAAATGTATAATGCCAATCCATGATGTTTGCTTGTTTGGTTTGGACCTAGGATCACAACATGTAAGATATTTTTTCCATTTCTCTAGATGTGATAATGTTTGATTTGTTGAACTTGACAAACTTGTTTGAGTTTCAGTTTCAAAATGGACTTTGTTTTCTGTAACTTCATGTGTAGGACAATGTTTTGTAGTTTTCCAAATCTGAGAACAATTGCTGGTAGGTATGTATAGCTGACTGACTCAATTTTCATACAATCTCAGAAAATTCAGAGATACGTGGGATAGGGCTTGAAATAGCCCAAGGGACTGACTCAATACTAGTCTAGCACATCGATACTTAAAAAAGCACAGAATACAATCTTAGGTTGGATAGTGGACACCATTCAATGAGGCCCTTACGAAATACCGAGACAAAATGAAAAGATAGAGAGTCTGGCAGCACTGGCTCCACTCCACAACACACACTTCTCTTTATGCTAGTCTCTCTTACCTCGAAGATTCGAGGATCTTATAGCCGAGGGATTCTTGTATCATAGTGTAAGGTACATGAAGGGTATCTATGAGGTACGATCCGCACTCCCAGAACCACTGAATGTAGGATTTTTGTCAACTAAATTGGTTCTTAGTATTAGGTTTCAAGGGGTCTCGATCTAATGAAGAATTCTTAGAGCAAGCCACACTTTAGTTGAGCTTATTGGTGCAGGGAAGGCCCCCACATACGTTGAATTCACTCAACACTCTAGCCGCCTGACCAGTATATTTATATAGCGGCTCGAAAAACCTGATCGAGAGTACGCTGGGAGAGATGATGTCCCCAACGCATCCCAATTTGAAGTAGCTCTATGGGGTGATGACATCCCCAGTCAAAGATACCCCTCACTACGTAGAATAAAAGAAAATTTGGATGTCATTGTCACCTTCCTTCTTTCTCCCAAGATCCCACAGGCGGGTGGAAAGTCAGTTAGTGCAACAGTAGGTCCACCCCAGACACAATAAAAAGTTCTTTATCTTAAGAAAAAAAAAATGATTTAATCTAATGCAGCCTGAATCACATTTGTTTTTGTAGACACTTAAAAATAATTATTTTAATTATTTTTTAATTCCTCACATAATTAATTAATTAAATATAATTAATATTGTCACTATAGCATATGATTTATTTATTTAATAAATCAATCCCTTTCTTTATTCTTCTAAAAAATCAAATCCTCACAAATCTTCCTCTTAGCTAATTAATTTCAATTAATTAGTTAACCTACATGATTCCTACAAATCATCTTCTTAATTCATCATTAACCTAATAAATTCTTCTAGAAACTCCCTAAACTCACTTAACATTATTCTTTTAGTCAAATTCTCCTACAAATATAAATCCCACCTAATATTTCCTCTAATTCCCCTCCTAATGAGTCGTTAATGGCTAATCATCATGATTAGCCACAAAGTCAACTCTTTGTCCTTTCATCCAGCCACTAGCTTTAAATGCTCTTTTTCTAGATGAATGTAAGATTTTCGAAATCTTACATTCCTTTAGGCATTTCCCTCTCCCAAGGAATTTTTAATTCCTTTTTATTCTTCTAATCCCCATAATATCCATTTTTTGAGAATTTTTAATTCCTCCAATGCATCTTGTAGAGTGTGGAGATACGAAATGCCTTTAAGGCATATTTCTTGGTCTCCACACCCTCCCTTGGACCTTGTGTGACCTCACAAGTAAATCTTAGCCCTTCATCTCGAATTCATCCTAGCCATCCGTTTTCCTCTCCTCTTCCTATAAAATAGGGTTCCATCCCTTCATTCAAAAGATCTTGAAATTCAATAAGCTTATGCTGCCCTTTTGAGCCCAGGAAATCATCTTGGCAACTTGATCATCTCATCCTTATCATTCATCCTTATCATTTGTGCACAATATTGGAGAGCCATCCACATCCAGCAATCAAAGGAGCACATCAAGTGGAGCATTATCAAGGGGCGCCTTCACTTCATCAAGCTCAATCCGAAGGAGAAGGTAAAATAGCAAGGTGAAATGGTCTTTTTATGATATTTTAGCATTCTGCATGTTTATTTCGTTATGTTTTGATCAGTTTACCTTTCAAATCTATTTTTCCCTCTTCAGTTTTATAGCCTAAATTTAGGTGTTAGATATGTATGCACATGTCTATTTTAAACACCAAATCCAAGTATGAAGGCATACACGTCAATTTTAACCATTTGTTGATTTTAAGCACCAAAAACCAAGTGTGAGATACATGCATGCCAATTTTATCTCATGTTCATTTTAAGTACCAACAACGAAGTGTGAGATTATCCATGCATGTCAATTTTAGCTCATATTCATTTTAAGCACCAACAAAGAAGTGTGAGATTATCCATGCATGTCCATTTTAAGCACTAAAAATGAAGTGTGAAGTGTGCATGCAAGAATACTAATCTAATTCTCTCTGCGAATCTGCCACAGGTTGTAAACAAAATATTAGTAGTAAAATCAAACTAACAGAAAACAAAAACTCAAAACTTGACATAGGCAATTGTGTAATTTTACCTGTGCGATTGCGTGATACTTACAGAGTGAATGCGTAAATTTGATAGAGCGAATGCGTAAATCTAACAGATTGAATGCGTGACGATATCTAGTCGATTGCATAGCACTAACAGGTCAATTGCGTGATAGAAGGCAGACAACAACAAAAGTTAAAAACTAAAAAAGAAAAAGAAAACTAAACCCGATTAGGAACATGCAAAACCAATTGTAAGCCCTAGCCAAATCCCTCATCATCCATTCAATATTGATTAGATCATATTTAACTGTATAAGAAAGAACTAGGCTATTATATCTGTCTAAGGCCAGTTGTTCTTCTGAATCCTGTATCAATTTTTCTGCCTGGAGAACCTTTTGATAGCATTTGGCTTCTCTCCTTTGTTGTTTCATCCTTCTTCCACCTAAAATCTTGAATTGAACTTTTCTTGCCATAAACTGTATCAATCAAATCATAAAATAATAACAATTTGATCCCAGATTAACCCAATTTGAGGCAGAATTAAACATAACAAAAAAACAAATGGAAAAAAATAAAATAAAAAAATAAAATAGCAAAGCTTCCTACGAATGCGTGATCTAGAAAGGGCGATTGCGCGACCTGGGCAAGGCGATTGTGTGACCCTGTTAGAATGAATGTGTGACCCCAAGGGGTTGAATGCATGATTCTGTCTATGCGATTGCGTGATGATGAATGCTCGATTACATGATGGAAAAATCTTTTCTTGAAATTAGTGCAACTTGCAAAAAAATGAAAAATCCGCACAATCTGCAAAAATCACACAAAAAAATAAAGAAGGTTAAATTGCTGTTAATTCACGTCGGGTTCACCAAAATGTAATGCATGTAAAATTCATCCTAAAACAAGTAATCAATAAGAAGCAAAAGTGAAATCATGAATCCCTTCTAACCAAAGAATCTAACAAAACAAGACAATGGAATAACACAACCAAGCAAATAGGAATTAAAATAATCAAATGAAATCAAAACCCCCTATCCCAAGATCGCGTATTGCTTCCATTGCTCTTCTCCTCTTTGTGGTATGATGGCTCTCAGATATTGCGCTGGTAACCTGCAAGTGACACAAAGATTCAAAGTTCATGATTATTGAGAACAGAGATTGAATGATCAATTTATAGAAAATTGGAGAAGTTTGATTGAAAGGTGGAACAAATTGATCAAGAGGTGGAACTCAGGTGAGCTCATATGAAAATTGATAGTTGAACTGTTGATTGTAGGAGTGAAACTCAATAGATTGAATAGATTAATTGAGTCAACTGATTGAGAAAAAGTTGATTGAAGGAAGAAAAAGAATGATTGGTGGAAATAAAGAAGATGACACAGAAAGCTTAATTTAGAAAAAGCTAACTGAAAGATGGAAATAGAGATTGGAGAGATAAATGATTTAATTAATTAATTGATTGAATTAATTAATTTAGCACGTGCTTGCATTTAGATTTAGATTTTCAATTTAATCTTTGCATGATATTTATTCAAATAATTGAATTTATTAATTCAATTTAGTATTTGAATATATTTAGAACTTGACTTTGATTTTCAATTTGGTTTTTGAAATCATGCACATGTAATTGAATTTGGAAGAAATTAGAAGAATATGAAATTAAATGAAATTAGAATTTGGGGAACTAGAAGAATTAATTAGTTAATTAAATAATTTAAAGAAACTATTTAATTATTTAGAAATGGACTTTAATTAAATAATAAAGATTATTTAATTTAAAGGATTAAATCATAATTAATTAAATAATAAATATTTAGAAGAGAGTTGAATGATTAGATGATGATAGGATTGAGATAGAAATTGAGAATTAATTTATTTAATAATAAAGATTATTTAAATTGGGGAAATAATCAGAATCAATTAAATAATAAATATTTAATTAATATTTAGAAAATGGTTAAAATGATTAAATGATAATAGAATAAGAAAATAGAATAATTAGTAAGATGATGAGGAAATATGAAATTAGAAGAAATTAAATAAAATTAACTTAATTAAATAAGTAAAGAATTATTTAACTAATTAGACGAATAAATAGTGCATGATCAATGAGGCATTTTTAGGTGTCTACATATTAAATATTAAAATTATTAACAAATTCTTTTAATAAAATTGTTCCTATTATTATATTAATATGATATCGAGTTTCATAATTTAGTTATGCAAATTTATCTACATATTTGATATTCACATACGTACTTATAAGTCTATAATTGAATCATTATTATAACTCTAATATATATATTACATATACATATTTAATCTCAAATGATTATGTATAGATAAAACAAAATTCATGACATAATTAAATTCCACAATCATAGGATATTTAAATAATAACTATATAGATATATATATGTATATGATTGAATCAATTTTTCATATACATATATATATATTATACTATTACCCAATTTACAAAAGTAAACTCATAAGTAATAAAGCATAATATTTCACAATCACTCATACAACTTAGATTTAATTCAATCACCACTCAAATCATGCAATCGATGCACATGTATAAATATTTAAATCAATCTACTACTCATTGCAAATTCATCATTTCAATTTGAACAAACACTCAAATAAGGTTATCTAAATCATCCATCTTTACAAGATACAAATTATAAATCCTAATGTGGTGTGTGAGAGATTCCCCTAGTCTACCGAAGTCATAAGTTAAAAACAACTCTACCTGAGTCATTTTCTCACCTTCAACTTTGTTCACCTGTCCCTGCATCACTTGCATTCAATAATTGATTAGCAATGACGATCCCAATAAAAATTATTATTGATAATTCAATTGTATATAAATCATTTCAGTACATTCGATCTCCTATCTTATTTCATTAACAGTTCTATTTTCATTTCATTTCAATTTCATTTGAAAAATAAACATTATTTTCCTAATTAAATAATTATGGAAAAATAGGGTTCATGACATAACCCAACCCACATGAGGTTACCCTCATGTCTCCTCAATCATCAAATCCTCGTTCTCTCTCCTCTCAAGCCATCTCACATTGACACTTGTCATCATGGGATTGGGTTGAAAGCCATCACATGGATCATAAACCCATCAATCTTGACCCTTTGCAAGCCCACTCAATCTTAGCCATTCAATCAACATTTTTCCCTATAAAAGGACCTCATTCCCCAAGAAAAAAAAGGAATCAGAGAGCATTAGAGCATTGTTATTATAGTAAAATTTACATAGACATTAGGAGCTTTCTCATAGCAACCCTTTTACACTTTCATAAGCATTTGTTTATCATCTACAACCATCTTGAATCTCCATATGGCATCCATGGATAGTGCTAAAAGATGAGAGCTACACTTATTTGGGACTTGGAGAGGGGAGAAACAAGGGAGAAGCATCAAAAGGCATCATGGGAGCATCTTAGGGAGACTCTTTTTCTTTTGCTTTGTTAAACTTCTTTTATGTTTTTTGAAATCTCTTTTGATATGTTTGGAATGGTTTTTAGTTCTTTTTTTTGGTTTTATGGTTGGAACTAACTTATTAACATTAAACTATGTTTTTGCCTTGTCCCCATTTCCACGACATCACATTGCATACACAAAAATAATTGATTTGAAACTAAGTGGACTTAAAAAATTATTACATTATTTTATCAAAGATCTTGAAGAAAATTTGCAACCCCAAGATGAAGATGAATTGTCTTGCCAACATGTTTTCTTTATTAGGATTGCATTCTTCATTTTTCTATTTTGATCTTGTTACATTTGTCACAAGTTCTAATTGCTATCAAGGAAGCTATGGATCTTCCCTTTATCTATAGTTTTTAACGCAATTGAATTCTCAACACATAAGGGTTTATTGATGTAATTATTTAAATTATAAATTAAATATATCAATAATTTTTTAATATTATTTATTTGAAGAAATATTTTGTACAACATATTTTTTAAATGGAAAGGTAAGTTAAAATTTAAAAATATTTAAACATTCAAATAAGATTAATAGAAACAAGTGGTTAAATTCTTAGACAAGAAGAGTTACAACTTTATAAGTTTAAATATTCAATTTGATTGATTTGGGCATTGTCATCTTTAGCAAATGAGAATTTTTCAAAGTAACTCATCATATTTGCTTTCAATGGGAAAATTCATATTTTTTGGATCAATTGATCTTGGAGCCTCATATTCCAATTCCCAACCATATCCAGTTTGTTTCCCTTTTCCTCATTTACAAGCTTTTTGTAATTATATTTTGTTAGTAAAATTTCTCCTTTTTCCCATTCTAAATTAGCCTTGAAAAAGAGCATTAAAATTTTTTAAGTAAGTTTCTTTTTAACTTTTGAATTTCAATAAATGGATACATAAGTGTCGCATAGTCAAATTTATGAAGGGTTTCCTAATTGATGTGGTTCCATTAACTCTCTCAATTTAGTGGATCTAATTAAGTTAGGAAAAAATGAACGTAAGAGGGTTTTTAAGAAGGATTTATAGTGATCATTATCTTAATTTTATTTATTTATTTGACAAATCTTTTCAATTAGAGATACTTATTAACAATATGCAATACAAGCGAAAAAATGACATGAAATTCTATGGTTTATGAATTTATATTTATTTAATTTTTTTTAACTTTGATTTATATTCTATAATTTGATTTATTTGTTTATTTCAATCAAATATATCTCTCGACATACTTTACATATATATTTCTATAAATATAGGTATGCTAATTTAGAATTTTAAGTTACATTCATTGTTAAGCACAGTTTAAAGTTTTAGTTTTAGCATTACATTTCTAGTTCACTTAAGCAGTGATATATTGAGGTAGTTGAGAACCATTTGTTCATTAAGACCTTGTACTCATCATCTTGCGAATAACAAATTATCCCTTTGCATTTTGGTGAACCCAACATGAACCTCTCATTTATATCTCTTTGTTCAAAATTTCAATGCATTTGATAATATCTTCTTAGAAGGGGTTTTTTATATGTTAGAGGATGCCCTTGATGACTTTCTAAAGGCATATCCTTATACTCAAAAACTTATTACACAAAATCCACCCTTAAAATATCCCTCCTTGTAGGACAAGAATTTCATAAATGTGATCATAATCTCTATTATCCCTAGTCAGCCTAAGAGACTAATCATTTATGTGACTTTGGCTATTCTTTCATTCAAGAGAGTTTATTCTATTTGTGGTGTTCCATTTGAAAATAACTCACAATATCTCTTTACAAGGTTTAAACACAATCTAAAAAATTATTCTTAATAAGAAGTAGCTCATACTTATAATTCTCGAAGGAATGATCAATAAGTTGATCAAACTACCACTTTATCACCTTCTCAACCCGAACTTCCTTAAGCACCTAAACCTTTAGCCAAGTAATTAATTGAGTATCATCTTATCAATAAAATTCATGTTACTCCCATGAAGATTTGGGATTTGCTTCAGATTGCTCTAGTTTACTAAGGTATGCTTCATGAACCTCTTGAAAAGGTTCTATTACCTTCTTCTACTAGGCTAATGGATGTGAATGCATTAATAGATCACATTCCTACAAATTCATGAAATATTACATTCTATCCACATTAACTCCCATCTCTAGAAGTGAAAAATCAAGTAGGTCCATTGATGACAATTGTGTATATTAATAATATTGACATTATACGTACTCTCATTGATACGATTTGGCACTTAATGTTTGTAGTCTCAATATATTTCCTACAATAAAAGTTGATTCAATTTCTCTTGTTGCATCTTCTTTTTTCTTTTGTGGTTTCAATAAAACTAGTTGACAAGCTTTGGGCACTATATTATTTGGCCTTCAAGATTGGGACTTGCTATCCAACCTAACTTGGTGTATGTTATACTAAGAACTTTACCATATAATATTCTCTTTGGTAGACCTTAGATTCACACTCTAGAAGTGGTCAATTCTACTCTTCATCACTCTATAAAGTTTTTTGCTAATAATAGGTAGTTACAACCAAATATGACCCTGATGCCACACATTTATGTCAAATGATAATAATTGGTTAGCTTTTAGTTACACCTACATATCAGAACTACATTCCATCATTATCTTCTAATGTTTCGACATCTACTCTTGTGGTACCTCTCAAAAATGATACCTATGAGAAGAATGGCCCTAAAGAATATTCTTCTAAGAAGCAAGAATGTCCTAAAGAAGAAAATCTTGTCTAATCTCACTTCTCCTAATCAAATGCATGTTTGGTAACGATTGGGGATCTTTGGACTTCATCGAGTCCTCTATCAGAGAATACAAAGTTGATCCAATCTTCCTAAATATTCCTTATATTTCATTTTTCTCTTCTAAGAGAAATGATTACACCTCTATTGTCGTGAACCCTATTTTTCCATAATTATTTAATTAGGAAAATAATTTTTATTTTTCAAATGAAATTGAAATGAAATGAAAATGGATCTGATAAGAAATAAGATAGGAGATCGAATGCACTAAAATGATTTATATACAATTGAATGTTCAGTAATTAAATTTTATTGTAAAATTGGAATCGTCATTGCTAATGAGCAATTGAGTGCAAGTGAATGCAGGAAAAGGTGAATGCAGATGAAGGCAAGAACATGGTTCAGGTAGAGTTGTCTTAGCTTTTGGATTTTGTTAGAATAGATGGAATCTCTCACACACCACATTAGGATTTATAATTTGCATCTTGTAATGATGGATGATTTAAATGACCTTATTTGAGTGTTTGTTTAAATTGGAATGTTGAATTTGGAATGAGTAGAAGATTGATTTTCTAATAAGTTGGATATGAATATTGATCGTATGTTTATATGTTCTTTTTATACAGATATGTGTGAATTAGTGAACTATATATTTATTTGTTTACCTATAGATGTACTTATATATTTGAGATTAAATAAATATATATATGTATATGAGTTCTAATAATAATTCGATCATGAACTTATAAATACACATGTAATTATTGTATATGTAAATAGATTTGTGGAATTAAATTATTTTATGAATATATATATATATATATATATATATATATATATATATATATATATATATATATATATATATATATATATAATCATGGGAAATAGTTTATTCAAGAATATGTTAATGAGTTTAATGTTTTATGTATATAAATGGAAAGCGACTTGATTGAAATGTCAGTATTTATTTATATATAAATATAAATAAAATTAAAAATAATAAATGATTAAATGGAAAGTGTATTGGTGGCCGGTGAGTTTTATTAGAAGTTAAACCTTAACGAGGGTGGTCGATAGTAATATCGACCACTCCCCTTATTTAAAGGGAGGGGTCGGTATTACCACCGACCACTCCTCCTTTTTCGACTAACATCAACCACGTTGCAGAGTAGGTTTCCACACCGACCACGTTGCAAGTTTGTCTTTCATCCACCACGTCGACCAAGCCATGTACATGGTAGGCATAATGACTTCTCGGTCTTTGAAAACAATCACATTGCAGCCATGTAGACCAAGCCTGCATCAATGTTGTACATGGTGAAAGTCATGGGTTACTAGCCCACGTAAACCACTGAATAAGGTATGAGAAGTGGGAGTCGATGTTGGCAATTTCACATAGCAAGCTATTAAGAGATAATCCTGCATAGTAGAGTTAAAGAATAATAGTGAGTATGCAACGATTGGGTGTACTTAATACAAGTCATAGTCGATAAACCATGCATGATTAGAGGGAAGTCGACTTGGCATCATAGGAACTTACAAACCATTTGCAATGTCATGTGCAGTTTAGTGTCACGTAGTAGATAACAAATCACTTTGCATGGTAAACACATGTTCAAACCCGATCAAGACTGTTATGTTGCAACTAAACCATGAGTGGTGTCATTTAGAATCAGTCCACCACTAGAAGAGATAGCCCGTATATAGGAAAGAAGGTAGATTGGATCACTTTATATAGACCATCGAATAGGAAGAGAAAGAGAGGAACAAAGATGCAACAAGATTAGAGAATGGAATGTAGAAGAGAAAAGTAGTGGAGATTTAGATGTATTTCCAACCAAGTCGTAAAAGATCAATGATGATCATCTTATATTTAGTGTCAAATTTTAGACGAAAGAGTCGAATACCGGAACAAGAAAGAGTGGCAGACACGCCAGAGGAACAACGACCTTCTTGACAACTTGGTCATATAGAAAGAAGATAATAATTCACCGAGTAGAATCAGTCAGAAGTAGGCTTTGTTCTAACAAAGTTTGATGTAGAAATCTAAAGAGAAAATGTTCTATTTTGATTAGACTTAGATAGAATTAGAGTCATAGTTTTTAGATTTTTGATTATGAGAATTCTGTCGAATAACATCGAAATACGTTCTTTAGAAAATTATATTCTATACATAAATGTCTTAAGGAAAGATATTCGAAAAGATTGTGGATAAACATAAGTGAAATTCATAGAAATTAGACCACCAAATCCTCTAGAAACAGAGTAAGAGGATAGAGTGATTGTGTGTACAAAACTTGTAAATTTGAATAAAAAAGAAGATGAAATACTAGGATAATGAATTATTAGAAATTGAAGCTTATTATGAATTTGTGTAGAAAAGACTTACACTTTCGAATTTGATCCTTGCATGAAAAGTAAAGATGATTCTTAGGTGTCTCATTTGAAAGGCCATATAGATAGACACTTTATGAATTTTCATCATGTTAGATTGTTGTTATGGAAAATTAGTAAAATCAGTGAGTTGAGTTCTTAAATCATGGAAATTCACATATTAGTATAAAACTAATTATGTTATTCGAGAAAAGAGGTAGACAAACCAAAACACATGGAAAGATATAGAGCTTATATGATGTAAACATGGAAATACTAAACCATAAGAAAGGGAATGCAAGTTAATGATTACACTTTTAAAATGTTTTGATAATCGAATAAAAGAATGTGTACTCATTTTATTCAATTTATATGTAAGATACATACATGTGTTACACCTTCTTAATATTTAATTCTTATCTTTAAATTTCTTGAAAGATAGAAGCAAAAGATCATTTTCTTTCAGATGTATATTTGTTTATCCATGAAAGGTTGCTTCCTGTCAGATATGATTGGTTTTAACAAAAGATCGATTCTTTCTATTTCTACTTAATGAAAGATTGTCTTCTTTAAACATTTTATTTTTATGAGAAATAGGAAGCTAGAATTGAAAGGCAAAAGATTGTCTTCTTTAAACATTGTATTTTTATGAGAAATAGGAAGCTAGAATTGATAGGTGAAAGATTGTCTTTTGTATATATTTATTCTAGATTCATGTGAACAAAGCTAGATAGGCTTGTGTTTGTGGAAAGTTACCTTCCAGGATGAGTGAATGTGGATTATAGAGAGAGAGTTTGCTTTTTCCAAACTATATTATTTTCTATGCATGGCATTATACTTGGTCGAGTAATCAATTGAATAACCATTGAAATAGATGGAATTCTTTTATTTATCCACTCTACCACATCCTTGATTGATCTTGCATGTTTCTTAATGAAATTAGAAAAATGAATTGCATGTATCATCTAGGCATGCACCAGATTCCATCTTGTCTTTCGAATTCTTTTGCTAAACAATTCATGTAGGGTCGGGTATTCTTGATTGACTAAGAATTTCGAGGAAGTGTAAGCTTCAAGGTTGGGCGGAAAAAGCGTCTGAATCTTGTTCTCATTTTCATGCTAAAGATTTCATTGAAGATAGCTTGGGTTGCAGATCAACGGATGCATCTCACCCTTTACTTTGTATTATTTTGTTATTGAACTTACGACAACTTGAAATGCCTAAGTATTGTATGATTGAGATACTACTTTTATCGATTTATTGAATGAAGAACTTTATCTTTTATAAAAATTTCGTGTTTATTATGATTTAAATGGAATGATCAAATGAAGCTATGGATGGAAAAGTGGAATGAAATAAACTTATTAATTGATTTATGAGTTTATTTAAGAATAAAGAGTATTTCGACTATTATTGACGTTAGCACGATTTACATCTTTACATCTATAAAGTTTTGTGGTCTTAATAAGGCTTCTCTTAAAGATGTTTGTTTTTCCTAATATTGATATGATTGTGGATTTGACTACAAGCCATGCCTAATTGTCTTTCATGGATGGATTCTCAAGTTATAATCAAATGCTTATCAACCTAGAAGATCTATACAAGAAAAATTTCACAATCCCTTGGGGGACCTTTTTCTATGTAGTCATGCTATCTGGGTTAAAGAATGTTGCAACAATTTGTCAAAATGTGCAATGACCCTAATATTTCATTATTTAATTTCTAAGATCTTAGAGGATTATGTTGGTAACATCTTGATTAAGTCTGCAACTCACCAATGTCACATTAAGAATCTTTGCCTTATATTTGAAAAGCTTCTACTTTATAAGATGCTCAGTTGAATCCTTTTAAGTGTGTCTTCGATAGGGACGTTGGGAAACTATCAGGTTTTATTATCTCTCATTGTAGAATCGAGGTTGATATAAATTATATCAATGTAATTGTTAATATACACCTCCAACTAAGAACATCTCACAACTTCATAACTTTCAAGTTAAGATTCGAGCGATTCCTAGATTCATACCTCAATTGTCAATCGTACCCTTCCATTCACATGATTATTGAATAAATATGTATGCTTTCAATTGGATGAGGAATGTCAAAAATAATTTGAGTCTATCAAGAGTTATCTGGCTAAACCTCTCATCCTAATGTTGACTATGCAAGATAGAAACTTTCTAATTTTTATCTCAACATCACCTCATGCCTTAGCAACTTTGTTAGCTCAACATGACCAAGATGGCAAGGAAAGAACAATCTATTACATCATTCATATGCTAGTAAATTATGAAACCCATTACTTTGTGATAAAAAAATAGTGTCTTTCTCTTGTCTTTGTAATGCAAAAGCTAGGATAAATTATACTCTTCATGCAAAGACTCATGTGATTGTTAAAAGTGATCTTCTTAAACATCTATTTTATATAGTTGATCTCTTTAGGAGATTGGTGAAATGGGTGTTGTTTCTCTTTTGATTCCATTTTAAGTTCATAACTAATAAATCAATCAGAGGTCAAGCTATCACTTATCGACTGGCGTGAACTCCCTCACCGAAGTCCTTTACTAATCCAGACTTGTTCCTAGATGAAATTTATTGACTTTAGATTATGATCTTGTATAGGAAATATTTTTTTATGGATTGATATGTCAAATTAATTGTAGAGTTTGTGTAGTTCTAATCTTGTGTGAGGGAAAGCCAATTCCTATCTCCTTTTGATTAGAGTTTCATTGTATGAATAATATCACTAGTATGAATCCCTTATTGTTAGCTTATGTGCCATGATAAAATAAAAAATTAAACATATTTGCATTCATGGTGACTCTCAACTAATCAAATAAATATGAATATTGGAACATATCAAGCTAAGCAGAATAAGTTATTCTCCCATCAAGATTTGGCTTTATCTTTGATTAGTCACTTCACTTTTAACACTATCGACAAAGTTCCTAGGAGAGATAATTTTAACGTAGATGTAATAACAAGTGAAACTACAATTATACATCTAGATTATATGCAGATGAGTGTTAGCAAGTGAAATGGGAAAACTATAGTCCAAAGATGTCTTTTGCAGTCAATTTATACCTCGAAGGACATAGTAAATAAAATTAAAATTGTGGAAGAACTTAATACATATACACACTCACGCATAATCAACACAAGAAACAATCATTACATATATAGTTGGACTAGCAATAGCTTCATTATATTATATCTTCATCCCAAAATGTAGGTTTTTTTATATATATCATAGTATATCTTTCTTAGTTATAGCTTATTTTCTTCTAGATATCATTTGCAATCTACATATATACAATTCCAATGAAGGGTCATGTCTCCTATAGTTGGCTAATGATCTATTTTTGTACCACATACCATATGAAGTAGCCCAAGTTTGCTATGTTGTTGGTTCTTTCCCTTTTAACATCACACCCTCCTTTAATTTAATGTCATGTCCTCAAGACATGATGGTCAGGGAATAAGGCCATTGTAACTTGTTTTAGAGTTGCTGGAGTGTCTTCTTCTAGTGTATTCTAGCTTGTATTGTGAAGATTTGTCCTTCTATTTGGATGAGTGTAACTTTTTATTCTATCATTGTGGTAGGAATCTACATTTATTTGGTAGTTTCCTTTGTGATTGCCAAGATCCCTTAGAGGCGCATTAGATGTGTATTCACTATCTCCTAGAGTTATTTGATTTGACTCTTTATCTGCTCCCTTTGTAAATGGACTTGTAGTTGATTGTTGAATATCTCCATTTATTGTCTCATTGTACCATCTATGTCTATTAAAGGATTGTAGGATTGTGCTACTCATTCAATCTAATCCTCCAAATTGAATATTTGATTGTGCAAATTATTTATTATTGTAGGCCATTGTAGGAAAAAATGAAAAATGACTTCCACCTCCAAGAAATTGTCTTTTATCTTCTTTATTTCTCTCTCCAATTTAGTTAGTGAGGTACCGCACTCCTCCACATATTAATTTATTCTTTGCTTGAAAAATTCCTCTTGGACCTCTATTCTGATATTGTCCTTGGTAGAATCCAAATGAGTGCATCTACTAGCTTCTTGAGTTGTTGCAATAAAGGTAGAATAATACCTTGCTACAAGTGTGGGATGGCCTTTTGTAGTGTGGCCATCACATCTTCCAATTGTTTGAAATTTTGCATGTCCTCACTAAGGAGCTCTTCTCCTATGTCATTGTGGAGTAGATCCCTCAAATGATTCTTGTGTAGAGGCAATAACTTGAGAGATCTACCTATTTCCCCACCAATGGTAGTTATAATTTATTTGTGGAGATTGTGTTAGTTGCAATTATTATTTTTGCGCCAAGAAGATCCTTATGTTATCGACTATCTCTTTGGCCACAAATGATTCTCCACTAGTATCTTGGCCTTTATCCTTGTTGTTGTCCTTTTCCTCCTCTTCCTTTATATGCTTCTCCTGCTTATTTTCTGCTTGATCTTTGTAAGAGAATCAAGTTGAATAAGGGAGGTATCAACGATGACCAAACAAGTCAATGCTAAAAAAATTAAGACATAGTCCATTATCAATTAAGGTAAGTGTTATACTATTTTTTTAATGATCATAATAACCATGAGGGGATCATATTGATTTTGAATTTCCAAAGGTGGTAGGTTTTGTTGTGAGAACATAATATCCATTTTTGTTTCATGCATACAATAAAGTAAGGCTCCTACATCATTTGGTCCAACATGAGGTGAGATAACTACCTTCTATAAGATTTTTTGAGAAAACCATGGTATGTAGGTGAAATTTAATTAAATCACAAAATGAGATCTTAGTTGGAATTACACGAAGCTACTCAACAAGATCATACTCCTTACCAACAAGTTCTAATAGATGACAAGATGGAGGAAAAAAATTTTGAGAAGGAGGAAGAACATTTGAATCTTGTTTTTTGTTTTGAGTGTTACATTTTTGAGAAAATTTATGATATTGAGATTTTTTATTAAGCCTATTACTTTGAGTGATTTTTTTTGTTAAGTTTAGAAGTTAATTAGGAAGTCTACTTGGATTCTTAACACTTTAAATCATAAGTTCATTTTGAGGTTGAGGGGCATCTTGACGAAATCAACAATAATTTTAGTCTCACATGTTCATTGGTATGACTAGAAATGTGAATTTCATTGACTTGACTTTGATTAGGCTCTTTATTAACTAAAGCTTCATCTCTAAAAGAAAGAGTATTAGAAACATTGCTAGTAATATCATCCTCTTGTACCAAAATATTCTCATGAATAAGACCAATTTTAGGAGATGGATAAGCATGATTCATCAATGATTTATCTCTAGAAGAGATGTCATCAAAGTGAATGGTAGGTAAAGTGTCATGAAGGGAATAGTCTTAATGGTATCATCCTCTTGCACTAAAATATCCTCATGGGTAGGGGTATGTTTGTGAGATGAACAAGCATATTTTATCAATGGTTTATCCTCAGGACATAAAGCATTGAGAAAGATACTAGTGTTATCATCCTCTTGCCTCTTTAGAAAGGTACCATGACCTAGGACATAGGATCTAGTCTCAATCTTGACATATGACAATAATATGGTAGCATACAGTCCAAATAGGCCTGAAATGAACCAAGAGGAGGGACACTAAAGTAATGACCCAAATAGAGTGTAAAAATGTAATGGGTTAATATTTACGACACTATATTATTTATTATGATCCATATTATTTAGGGATTTCAGAAGAAGAAAAATAAATTGTTTTTAGAGGAAAAAACATACATTTTTAGAGTTTGAAAAAAAAATCTGTTATGCTATATATAAGTTTTTTATGTGGTAGTTAGGTTTGATTCCTCAGCTTTCATTTATATGTTTAAGATTGAACATAATGTAGTTAAGGCTTGAGCTATGAAGTCTAATATTCCTATCCTAATTATGAGGATGAAGGTCTAAAGATGTATCAACTCTTGGTCTTGTTCTCCATTATCATGCAATAAGCTAAACTTTGATGGAGCTACTAAAGGTAATCTTAACACAATTGGTGGTGGTGGGGTTTCAAGAAATGATAATGAGTACCTCATAGTGGCATATCCTATTAATATTGGTTCTCAAAATAGTCATTACATAGAAGTTGCAATAATGTATCACTTACCATTTGTAGAACTAGGACTTCTTATCATTGAAGGTGATTTTCCACTTCCTTATAAGCTACATCTAGTAAAAATATAATCTCTTGCTATTGAGGCAATAGAATATGATTTATCTACTAAAATATCTGAATAAAAGATGGCTTGAGATTGTCACCAATTAAACCTTGAACAAAAGAAAGAGGTCTTGGATGCAACAAAACGATACTTGAATACATGCCCAAATAATAACAAAGACATTTAAAGATTTTGTTATAGATAAACTCGACATAATTATGTTTGAAAAAATCTTAAGAAGAAAAAAGGAATATAGTCTTATGTGTAATGCCACCAAATTGCCTAAATTATAGAATCAACTATCATTCAGAAAATGAAGATGCTCATAGCTGAAAGAAATATAATTCAAATACAAATAATAGAAAGATAACTAATTATGTTCATTGTTGAATAAAAAACCAGAATAACCAGAAATAAACTATATTGCATATCACCAAAAACTTGAAGAAAAAATACAATTGCATAGCCTCTCATATATAGAGAGAGCTGATCATCCACCGATTAGAAAAAAACATTAAAACAAAACTAAAAACTAAAAACCGTGGTAAAACTGTTTTAAAACTAAAAAACAAAACTTAAAACTTATTGTAACAGTTTTATGGATTGTTGATTCACACTAAAGCAAAAAACAAAAAACACCAAGATGTGCATTCTCAGCTCCAACGCATCATTCATCCTTATCTTCAATCTCCCCCCTAATGATGAATGGAGGTAAGTCCCAATTGATTTCTAAAAGTAACAAAAGATGCTACTGGAAGCGCTTTGGTGAAGATATCAACAACTTGCTTAGATGAAGGACAAAACTGCAACTCCACTTGTCCATATTGAACCAAGTCACAGATGTAGTGATGGCGGATCTCGATGTGTTTCATTCTGGCATGAAACCCAAGATTCTTTGCCATGGCAATAGTTCTACTATTATCACAATAGATGGTGGTTGGATGCTCAGAAACAAAATATAGATCTAACAATATCCTTCTTATCCATACCGCTTGAGAACTTGTCGGTGAAGCTGCCATGTATTCTGCTTCTGCTGAAGAAAGAGCCACTGTTGCCTATTTCTTACTACTCAAGGATACAACTCCAGAGACAAATGAAAAAACAATACCAGATGTAGATTTCCTATCCTCCACTAAACCGACCCAATCTGAATCTGTGTCACCAACTAGTTCAAACTTGTCAGTGGGAGAATACTGAATGCCAAAATTTTGTGTACCACTCACATACCTCAAAATTCTTTTAGTAGCCCGCCAATGTGACTCATGTGGATCCTGCATGAACCGAGAGATGAGACTCACAACATACATAATATCAAGTCTCGTGGTTGTGAGATACATGAGGCTACCAACCAAACTCCTATACCGAGTTGCTTCAACCTTGGGACTAGCATCTTCCTTGGTTAGTTTTTCACCAAGGGTTACAGGGGTTGCAAATGCTTTGCATGCCATCATGTTAAACTTCTTCAATAAATCAGCTATATACTTGGATTGAGAAATAAATATACCTTCTGATGTTTGTTGTACTTTCACACCAAGAAAATAGTGCATAAGTCCCAGATCTGACATTTCAAACTCTTGTTTCATATCTGCTTGAAACTTCTCCATGAGAGCTTTGCTATTACCTGTATAAATCAAATTTTCAACATATAGGCAAACTATGAGAATATCATTACCAATACGTTGGACATACAAGGTGGGCTCTGAGTGGCTTCTGTTGAATCCTTTCTTTATGAAATAACTGTCAATTCTAGAATACCAGGCACGAGGAGCTTGCTTAAACCCATAAAGGGCTTTCTTCAACTTGTAGACTAAGTGTTCCTTTTCTAGAACTTCATAACCCATAGGTTGTTCTATATAAACTTCCTCATCTATGTGACCATTAAGGAATGTTGATTTCACATCCATCTGAAATATTGGCCAATTGTTTTGTGCTGCAATAGCCAATATAATCTTAACTGTATCAAGACGAGCCACTGAAGCAAAAGTTTCTGCATAATCCACTCTAGGAGTTTGTGCAAACCCTTTGGCAACTAGTCTTACCTTATGGCATTGTACTGAACCATTTGCATGATATTTGACTTTGTAAATCCATTTCACACCAATCACCTGCTTACCTTTGGGAAGTGGAACTAATTTCCAAGTATTACTGTTATGAATGGAATTCATTTCATCATTCATAACATTAACCCATATGGGTTCTTTCACTGCTTCTTCATACACAGAGGGTTCAACTTTAATTGTACTAAACAAAGCAAAATTAGAAATTGGATTTATATTGGTAATCCTCTGATAAACATCAACTAAACTTCGTACCTTTCATGGAATGGATGCTAGAAGTGATGGTGGAGGTGAATCTTCACCTGAGTTTGTGCTACTTGAAGAACTAGGTGAGCTTGGAGGATTGGAACTAGATCTATAACTTCCACTTGATCTTGTGGGGAGAGGAGGAGGAACACTGTTATCTTCCATGTTTAAGATTATTGATGGATTTTTCTCCACATCATCTTTCCACTGCCATACTCCCCTTTCATAAAAAATCACATCCCAACTAACTATCCATTGCTTTGTCTCAGGATTATAGAATCTGTAGCCTTTAGTTGCAGTAGAGTAGCTCACAAAGATGCTAAGTTAGGATTTGGCATCCAACTTCTTCCACTTTTGAACTGGAATATACACATATGCGAGGCATCCAAAGATGCGAAGATGAGCCACTGAAGGCTTGTGATCACTCCAGGTTTCCTTTGGAGTCATATTTTGAACTGCTTTCATGGGAATACGGTTGAGAATATACATTGTAGTGGCAACTGCTTCTCCCCAAAAACTATTTGAAAGATTTTTTGTCTGCAACATGCTTCATGCCATTTCCATAATGGTATGGTTCTTTCTTTTAGCAATACCATTTTGTTGAGGTGTATATGCGGCAGTAAGCTATCTCTGGATGCCATTCTTAGCACAAAAATTGGCAAACTCATTAGAAGTAAACTCTCCCCCTCTATCTGTTCTGAGTATCTTGACAGGATACCTGCTTTGTTTTTCAGCCAGTGCTTTAAAATTCTTGAAGCATGCAAAGGCTTCAGATTTTTGCTTCAAAAAATAAACCCAAGTGTGGTGAGAGTAATCATCAATGAATGTCAAAAATAAAGATTCTTACCCAATGATGGCTCTTGCATATCACCACATATGTCAGCATGCACAAGATCAAGAGGAAATTTGGCTCTCCAAGATTTTCCCACCGGAAAACTATCTCGGTGATGCTTGCCAAGTGCACACCCTAAACAAACTTCTTCTTTTGCCTTGATTGGAGGAAGAACTCTCACCATATTCTTCTTATTCAACAAAGTTAGCCCTTGAAATTTAGATGACCATATCATTGATGCCATAACCATGAATTATCTATGGTTGATTTTAATGCATGCAACTTAGTAGAAACCAATTTGAGAGGAAACAATCGATTCTCTGTCATATAAGTCTTTGCTACAAGATGATGATTATTAGATTTATCGAAAATTTTGCAGCAGCTATCTTCAAATACAACTTTATAGTTCTTTTCTAGAAGTTGTCCTATACTCAAAAGACTATGCTGTAATTCTAGCACAAAGAAAGTATTATGGATATTTGTAGTGTCTCCTTGCTTAGTCTTGACTGCAAGGGTACCTTTTCCCATTACATCAACCTCCTTATCATCTCCAAATTTAACTTTACTCCTCATTGAATCATCTAATTTGACAAAGAAATCAGATTTACCTGTCATGTAATTTGAACAACCACTCTCCAAGAACCATACATCCTCTTGGGGTTCTTTTGCCAAATTGCATGCAAAGAATGTAGAATTCTTTGCATCAGAAGATTCTTCTGCATAACTAGCTCTTGACTTATTCAAGTCAGATTTCTTCTTCCTGCACTCAGATTCATAGTGCCCATATTTTTCACAATATCTGCATTGAATACTCTTTCTATCAACAAAACTTCGTCCTCTTCCCTTGTTATTTCCTCTTCCTCTTCCTCTACCTCTTCCTCTGTTATTTCCAGAAGATTCACCTTGAAATTTAGCAGTATGAGAGGGAGGAGATTTGGATTTTTCCTCAATATCCAATTAATTCTGCAACTTTGAAAGTAGTTAGATCTTTACTTTCTTCAATAGCAATTACTACTGGATCAAATTTAGGAGGAAGAGACCTCAAAATTTTTTCTACAATTTTCTGGTCTGATATAGTTTCACCTTGAGTCCTAAGCTGATTCACAATACCTTGAGTCTTTGTAATAAATTCATGAATGGACTCAGATTCTTTTATCCTCAAATTTTCAAATTCTCTTCGGAAAGTTTGAAGTCTTACCAATTTGATTTTATCTGTACCTCGATATGCAGTTTGTAGAGCCTCCCATGCATCCTTTGATTTTGTCAAACTGACAATTTGAGGAAAAATTGAAACATCCAAGGCAGCTTGAATGGTGGAAAGAGCTTTGTTATCCTTCTTTCTATCTTCTTTCAGCTGATTTTTCTGTTGTGGTGTCCATGTATTGAATGTATTCTGATCAACAGGGTCTGTGTATCCACCTTCCACAAATTCCCAAAGATCTTGGGATAAAAGTAGGGTCTTCATCTTGATACTCCAATAATCATAGTTTTCTCCAGTAAATAATCGAAGCTGAAATGGTAAATCCTTTCCAATCAAAAAATTCTGCAACCTGCTCAGATACCAAATGAAAGAAATATAATTCAAATACAAATAACAGAAAGATAACTAATTCTGTTCATTGCTGAATAAATAACCAGAATAACCAGAAATAAAACTATATTACATATCACCAAAAACTTGAAGAAAAAATACAATTGCATAGCCTCTCATATATAGAGAGAGCTGATCATCCACCAATTAGAAAAAAACATTAAAACAAAACTAAAAACTAAAACAGAGGTAAAACTGTTTTAAAACTAAAAAACAAAACTTAAAACTCATCGTAACAGTTTTATGGACTGTTGATTCACACTAAACCAAAAAAACAAACAAACACCAAGATGTGCATTCTCAGCTCCAGCGCATCATTCATCCTTATCTTCAATAGCTTAATGAAGATTTCCAAACTATCGTGGAAAATAAAGCCAAACAGTACAAACAAAAATTTGATCAAAACCGAAGAGAAAACAGTAGAAAGGTGACAAGGAAGGCGATGATAACTTGGTCCTTAATAAATTTAAACAGTTTTATCTATGTTCTCTCTTTGGCTACTGCATTATGAAAGGGAGGATAATAATAGCGTTCATAACACATAGAGAAGTTGAAGCCTAAGAAATTGATCTGTTTGGAGCAGGAAGCATTAAGTTATATAAAATGGCCAAGCTCTCCACTGGCGAAATCAGAGAACACGTGTGATTTTTACCATTTGGTTGTTAACCTTCTGATTATGTTAACTTTCTTCTGTGTACATGCGAATGGACAAAATTATGCCTATTTGGATCAATTTTTTATTGAGTATACGAAGGGATAGAAACTATTCTGCTCTTTTAGAATAGGTTTTCTATTTGGTACGCTGTGTACGAAGGCTTGTTCATTTCATGAGATTTTCTAATATGTATTTTGCAGTTTGTTTTACAGGATGAAATTTGTTATTGATTTGTAATCTATAATGTTTGAGATTGAAAATTACTACTGGGTATAGAGTATTCTGTTCTCTTTGATTAAATTTGTCATTTTACAATATTAGGATTTCATTTTACTTTGAATTCTCTTCCTATGCCTTCTAACAAAGGTTTTGGCATTTTTAATGGAGGAAGAAAGGCCAGTGAGATTTATGTTATCATGATTAGATTTATTTTTTAAAACAAGTTATTACTTTCAACTAAAATTTAGTAATATGAATTTTACGAACAGCAATGTAAATAAGTTCTTTTCCTTGTTTCAAATTGTATCTAGATCCTCATTACATAAGTAAATATAACAAAAGTTTATACAAAATGTCTACACGTATATAATCATAACAAAATGTTGTTTAACTTATAATTTGTAGAATGAATTGTAATATTCAATTAAAGGCATCATTTTCTTCAAATAATTATATGATTGTACTTATTTTTCATTAATATATAAAACTATTTTTGACATTGGATTGATGTCTATTTTTATATATTCCTATTATATGCATCAGGCTATAAAAATCCTACATTTTGATATGAGTTTTTTTTACAAATACTTATAGACACATCTATAAAATAGAAGTTTGCATGTCACATTTAAATCCTATTTGTGGATTTATGTAGGTGAATAGGTTTCCATAATAACAAAGTGTCATATATATCAATGTAAAACAACATATGTGTTTGTAGGAATTGACTTGCTTACACTATAAGCTTGTTCAAACAAACGTGTACATCAGCATAAAAGAAAATATGAAAATAAGAATCTTTATTTATATATAAATAAGTTGAAAAATCTTTCTTAAGAATACAATTTCAGAAAATAGAGACAAGTTTTATTTAGAAGATGAAAATATCTGCATATATAAAGAAAAGAGGGTTGCGAGGAGGATGACTACCTCTCTTTGGTTGTGGCTTCTTATAGAGGGGAGACCCCTATAAAGGCATTATCGGTATAGGTGCTATTAACTAGTTTGAATTTTCCAAACACAAATAGTCTAATGGGTTTTCATAAAGGTCTCAAATATTCTTATATCAAATACTATATGTTCAATATACTATATGTTCAATATGTTCAATATGTTAGCCAAAATCAAATAGGTTTGAATTCCTTTCATGATATAAAAAGTATTAATAAGAACTTAATAGGAGGAAACACAGTATTGAGAAATCTATAGATGCACCAACCACCTATTATTCAGTAAATAGAACTAGGCTGAAGATTAACTCCCTTAATTTTCTTATCTATAGATTGAAAGCAAAATTAATGTGGTTATAGAGAAATGGTAAAATTTGGAATGCACAAAACAATGTCCATCACCGCGTTCAAGGTCAAGGATCCCTCTGAACTGAGATGTGATTGTTTGATCTCTAATTCTACATTGGGTTTCTCTTGGACACCAAGGCAACACTAACATACAAGCAAGAGAGAAGAGCTTTATGTATGCTTTCAATCAGTCTATGATATTAACTATGCTTTCACATTCACTTCAATTTTCTTTAGTTAAAATAGATTTATAGATGATTACTTATAATATTCATCCGAGTTTTAATACATGTATCGTACTGATATTGAGATTATTTGTTTGTTGGTGTAGAAGATGGGTTTGAACAAAGTAAGAATAGCAGTGTTATTTGGTCTAATGCTTTTGATGGGCAGTGTTGGGGTAATGGCAGACCCAACATGCGATCCTGATAAAAACATCTGGTGCGATAAGGGACGATGTTGTAGCGTCAACAACTGGTGTGGCACTGGTCCAAATTACTGTGGATATTATACATGCCTAGCTTAGTGCCCACCTAGCGTCACTGCAGTTACTTTCTATCCTCTCCCTCAGAAAAAATTTCACCTCACCCCAACTCAATAATCCGTGAGACCCCATACTTCACAATCCATAGGGTATAATTGTTCATGATCTATAGCACGTAAGCAATAAATATGCTAAATAAATGCTATATTATTGCACCATCTTGTAGTCAGTGCTTTCCTTTGTTTGGTGGAGGTTCTATTAGGATCGATAACATGTTTTAAAGACCAATATTATGAGTCTCTATAGTATACACTTTTCTAAATGCCAATAATAATAGGTAGTTTCTTTATTGTGTGGGAGATAAGATTACAAAGTAAAGTAAATGTTGGGGTTGGTGGAGTGGACACAAAATAGACATTTATAGGAAAAATAAAATGAAAATATATATTGTTCAATTGTTACAGTATGTCTTCATTATTCGACTGATTTAAAATCTATTGCATCTCCTTGGAATGCCACAACATTTTTAACCTTACATGACGCTCTTAAATGCTTGATACAAAAACTCTTACATAATGTCTCCTTATAAAGGTCTTGAGTTACATCTAGTAACATAGGTGATTCTGCAGATTACATAGGGCTTTCTAAATCTTAACAAATTTGTCAAGTATTTAATTTTTTTCTTTTTTAGAGTATTTCTTTCTATATTAAGAAACTTGTAATTAATATTTGTCTTATTCATTAAATATAAGATGGAGAAATTGCACATCCCAGAATTAAATGGGTATGGATGTTCTTTTTGTTGTTGTAATTTTGTTTTATTTTAATTGTGAAATGAAAATCTTTTTTTGATTTGCTAAATAATATTCTCATTCGTGGCATCATACAATGAACTTTATCCAATCTAAATACATGTTTCACTATACATTTCATATTCATGAATAACACAAGTTCTTATTATTTGAATGCTGAATAACATGTGCAACAAATTGTTAAGTAGTAAAACCAATTTTATGATAACTTACTATAAAACAATATTTTGTCATTCAAGTATTTTATGTTTAATATTCACAAATATAATGTTATTTGTCATTTCTTTGGATTATTAATGTAGATTTTCATTTTATGTTGAATTATAAACATACATACATACATACATAGTTATATTTTTTTGGAATAAATAACCTTCAGTTCATACATAAACCTAGAAAGGCAGTTAATACTACAACTAATATTAGGCTTGATAAAATTTAGATAGATGAGACTCCCGATTGACTGATATTTAAAGGAAGCATTGGACACCATTGGATTGAGGTGATGGATCAAACTATCTCCATTAGTGTTGACATAAATTTATAATATTCTATTTTGAGTTTATTGAGCAATGTATTGGAAAATTTCATTTGATAGATACATATTTTATTCTCCTATTATGACACTTCGGGTTTAAGATAATAGTGCAAGAGCCCAACATCTGTCATGCTGAAGGATTGTTTGAGATTATTTTTTTACATCAATCATCTATGGAGAATATTTTATGCTAACTAGATCAACATATATGATAGGGATTGCAATATCCCCACTTACTTTTAAGGTGATATTATAATCATAAGTGTTTTTGACAATCCATGATGAATGATATACTAATCAACCTTGTTACAACATGCTCAAGAAGCCTCCATATAAAGATTTGATAAGTGTACATAGCTTATACTATTACCTCGATGCAACATATCTTGTTTGTTGATTCATTTAGATTTAATCTTTGAAATATCCATTAAGAAAGGAACTTTGAACACCCATCTTACTAGCTTTCTATCCAAAGTATGATACTATTACCAATAACATATAAATAATATTTATACTTTTTGTAGGGGTAAAATTTTTGTTATAGTCAATGCCTTCATTATGTGCCTAGCACTCAACCAAAAGTCAAGCTTCATTCTTGTCAATGTTATTATCTACCTTATATTTGATTCGGAAAACCCCATTTGCATGTAGTAGCTTTCTTCCTTGGTGGAAGACCAAGAAGTTTCCATACATTATTACTCAATAATGCATAATATTATACATCTATGACATATTTCCAAGTTAATGAGTTGATATTTTATTTTTATTTTTATTTTTATTTTTAGGTCTGATTTTATCCTCTCAACTGTTATTCCATCTCTAAGGTTTGGCTATTAAACTTCAAGAGTTTGAAGATTAAAAAATTATATGAAATTTAATAGTAAATTGATCTATGTTTAAATGCTTATCTTTTAGATTTGAAACTAAACATATTGCTTGAGAAAAGCTCACTTTTTTTCCCTTTTTTTTTGTAAATCATTTCATGACTTTTATTAATTGCTAAATCAAGAAAAAGGAAATCTTGGGTACCTAGAAGTTGGGCTAGTTGTATTGGAGAAAATTGGTAATTTTTTAGAATATTTTTAAAAAATCATTGATGAATACTGTTAGTGGAGGGAAAATAGGAGTTGCCATGCAATAGAAAGGAAAAATACACTATTTTTAATTTGTATATAAATGCAAAAAAGAAGAGAAGTATGCTTAGGAAAAGTGGGAGTCTAGAGGAAGGAAAGAGATAGGTAAATAATGAAGAAAGATTGAACTAGAAAACTTCCTTGGCTACCATGAGAGTTGGGTGAAATTGCAAAGATGATTTTGATGAATAATGATTAACAACAGATACCCTAAACGGTACTGAGAGGGGGGGTGAATCAGTACAGTCAAAAACTTTCTCAACAACTTATCAAGTTAAAGCAATATCAACCGATTGTCTTCATTACTGAACTTAACCATGGCAATGATAACTCAATGATGAACCAATAGTACCAAACCGGTACTAAGAGGGGGGGGGGGGGTGAATCAGTACAAATAAAATACAGTCCAAAACTGGTTTGACAACAAATACTCCAAATGAGTGGAAAACAGGGATACTGGTTGAAATAGAGTGCAACCAGTAAGACCCAGAGTAACTAAAACAATCATAAACCGGTCACTCACTAAACTTTCCTCTTAGCTCAATACTATAGTACCATTACACTCTCATGCATGAACAGGTAAACTATCATCTGATCTTCACAATAGTTAGTTCAATATGTTTTATAGACAGGCATAAAACACAGAATCATCATATGATCAACAGGTAATAACAAAGCATCACAAGATAAAAGCATCACACATGACACACATATTTTTCACGTGGAAACCCAACTGGGAAAAACCACGGTGGGGATGAATGCCCACAATCTTGTTTTGAACTCTTTAGAAGTCCGCTCTGTTAGGAGCCTTGTCCGGTTAAAGACATTACAATAGGTTCTACTAGGAACCGATCCGGTTAGGGATCACCCGGTTAAGGGATGGCTACAATACCTGGTTAAGGGTTAAACCCGGTTAGGGTTACCTTGTTAGAGGATTTCAAGAACTCAATAGCTAAAGGATCTCCAGAGCTCTATAGCTTCCCAGAACTCATTAACTTTGAGTTACCTGATTAAGGGATTTGAATCAAGCCAGTTAAAGCTACTTGGTTAGGGGATTTGTATCAAGCCAGTTAAGGCTACCTTGTTAAGGGATTTCACAACTGTTGAAGTGGTTAAAGATCAATAGGAATTACAATGATTTGGTAACAACACTCAATGCTAATGCAGATCCATTTTGGCTCCTCTTCACCTTTTGCACATTCACTTTGCAGGCATCTCTTCTCTCCTTTGGTCTAGCAAGAATCATGCGTATCACTTCCCCTAGATACACACTCACAAATTTTGCCAACAACCTTAGAAAGTAACACAACATCGACCTTATAGAAAACAAAAGGTCGGTAGCAAAAACCATAAACCCTAAACTTGTTAGGTTAAGCAATTCAAGCGGTTCAATCCTGACCATTGAATCATACTGCATTAAATGCAACAATCTTGAATCGATCTCAAGAAATTCTCCATCGTCCATTATCCACCAATTTCATGGCAGCTGATAACCCATCACGCGTTATCACCGTTTGACAAACTTCGCACATTCCCGAGGTAGATAGGAATAGTCTTCTTCATGCAAGATCCTTCATGCACACAGAGCTTACGTGGCAACATGACCTGTTCTCCATTATACTGTTAACTCATCACACAAAGATCACCGATTGAGTCACACAGACTTGAGGTACTCCAACCGAAAATCCTGAAGTGGAAACTACCTACCAACCGGTAGCCATACAATGCTTCCATGTGCCGGTTCCCATAGCTACATGCCGGTTCATCTTGAGCAAATACACCGCTTCACTTTGGCATATATACCAGTTCACACATATTCCGGTTCTCTCTTCTCACATATCACATATGCCGGTTCACTTTACATCACATATTGACATCAATGACAACATGCAATATCATTATGTCCTTATACCGGTTCACATAATGCCAACAATCTCTCCCTTTGGCATTGATGGCAATATATAAAGATATCTCTCCGCTTCACATCTTCTCCCCCATTTTCTACAGATATCTTTTCTGCTTCACTTCTTCTCCCCCTTTGACAACAATGCCAAAGTGGAGGCACAAGCATCTCTATTCCATTATGCTGCCCCCCCTCAGGAGTAGCATCCTTCAACACATCAATCAACAAAAAATTTGACTATGCAATACCTGACTGATGTAGAACAAATTATTTTAGTTCACCTCCTAAAGGGGCAGTACCCCCAATTCACCTCTTAAATGCACAAATGTAGTCTTTGGAAGAGGCTTGGTGAATATGTCTGCTAACTACTCCTTACTGGAAACATGTTCCAGTGCAATCTCTTTATTCTGAACCTTTTCCCTCAAGAAATGATACATAAGCTCAAAATGCTTGGTTCTAGAATGTAAAATCGAATTCTTTGAGATATTGATAGCACTTGTGTTATCACAAAATATACTTATCGGTTCAGATACAGGGATTTTGAATCCTTCTAGTACATGCTTCATCCAAATTGTCTGAGTGCAGTTCATGAAAGCTGCAACATACTCTGCTTCTGCTGTAGACTGAGAGATACAACGCTGCTTTTTACTCATCCATGAGACCAGTCTACGACTGAGAAAGAATGCACCACCAGTTGTGCTTTTCCAATCATCCACATTACCTGCCCAGTCAACATTTGTGAACACTTTCAGATTGAAATCATTGCAATCAAGTGGGATTCTCTTGGACTTTTCTGGAACCTTGCAGTAATGCCAACTACATGTGCAATATCCAGTCTGCTATGCACTACATAATGTAACATACCAATCATTGATCTATATTCCTTCTCATCAACCAGTGCGGAATCATCCTCTTTTGTCAATTTGCAACTGGTCACCATCAGTGTACCAACCGGTTTGCTATCTTCCATGCCAAAAGTCTTCAACACCTCTTTGACATATTTAAATTGAGTGATAAAGATTCCATCTTTCATCTGCTAGATCTGTAGTCCAATGAAGAACTTAATCTCCCCTATGAGTGACATCTCAAACTCTTTCTTCATCTCATTAGCAAACTAATGACTCATCTTGTCATCTCCACCAAAGATAATGTCATTAATGAAAACCTCACAGATCAGGATCTGATCTCCTTCAGACTTCAAGTAGATATTGCTATCTTCACTTATTCTCTCAAATCCAATCTTCACAAGATGGGAATGCAGGTGCTCATACCATGCCCTAGGTGCTTGCTTTAGACCATATAAGGCTTTATGTAGCCTACACACCATATCACTGTCTTCAGATAGGGAAAACCCATTTGGTTGCTCAATATATACCTCCTCTTCAAGTATACCATTTAGGAATGTAGATTTTACATCCATTTGATATACTTTGAACCTTTTAAAAGATGCATAAGCAAGAAGCATACAAAATCCTTCCAATCTGGCTATAGGAGCAAAGGTTTCTCCATAGTCTTCTCCTTCTTCTTGAGCATATCCTTTGCACACCAATCTGGCTTTATTCCTAATCACTGTGCCATCCTCATTCAACTTGTTTCTGAACACCCATTTGGTGCCAATGACATTTTTATGCTCCGGTCTGGGTACCTAAGACCATGTACCATTCTTCTCTATCTGATCAAGTTCCTCTTCCATTGCCTTGATCCAGTCTTCATCTTTATGAGCCTCTTTGAATGATTTGGGCTCAAATTTAGAGATCGTACATGAGTTTTCTCTAACCTTTCTTCTTGTCAGGATTCCTGCATCCTTATCTCCTATGATATGCTTAGGATCATGATTCAACTTGACATACCAAGGAATGGTCTTGATTGGTTCTTCTTGCTTTTCCTCTTCATCCTCATCTTCATCAGTATTGGCATTCACTAGTTCAGGAACACTATTACTAGTACTAGGTTGACTGACAACCGGTTCTAGAAGGTTGCAACCGGTTCATTTATAGCTTGCTCATTGCTGGTTTCCTCAGTTTTCTCAGAGGATTCATCAACTCTTACATTGACACTTTCTATAATTCTTTGAGTCCTATTGTTGTAACACTTGAAAGCTTTACTCTTGGTGGAATATCCTAGGAATATTCCCTCATCACATTTAGCTTCAAATTTGCCCTAATGTTCACTCCTCTTGATGTGACATTTGCTACCAAATACCCTAAAGTAGCTGACCACAGGTGTCTTACCGGTCCAATACTCATAAGGAGTTTTGTCCTTACCTTTCTTGATGAGTACCCGGTTCATAGTGTAGATTGCAGTGCTCACCGCTTCTCTCCAAAAGGTGTGAGCTACCTTTCCTTGAATGAACATGGTTCTAGCTGCTTCAACCACAGTTCGGTTATTCCTCTCTGCTAGGCCATTCTGCTGTGGAGTCCAAGGGGTAGAAAGTTGCCTTTTGATGCCAAATTCTTCACAGTACTTATTGAATTCATCGGAAGTGAATTCCCCTCCTTGATCGGTTCTGAGACACTTGATTCTTTTACCGCTTTCCTTCTCCACTAATGCTCTGAAAGCCTTGAATTTCACAAAGGCTTCAGACTTGTCTTTCAAGAATGTGACCCACATCATTCTTGAGCAATCATCAGTGAGAATCATGAAGTACCTATCACCCTGCACACTTTTGGTTTTCATAGGACCACACAAATCAGTATGCACAAGATCAAGCAAGTTGTCAGCAGTGAAAGATTTACCTTTAAAGGTTGAGGAAGACATTTTCCCCAATTGACACTCTCTGCACAAGGTATTATCCAGTTTGCTTAGCACCGACAACCCTCTAACTGCCTTGATCTTACTAGCCTTTACAATGTTATCAAAGTTTACATGGCAGAGTCTCCTATGCCATATCCAACTATCATCAAGCTTAGCCATAAGACACGTACTTATATTTGCATTCAGATGAAATAGGTTACCTTTGGTCTGCATGCCGGTGGCCACCAATTTACCATCTTTTCCTTTGATTCTGCAAACTCCATTCTTGAATTCTAGAGTGAGGCCACTGTCATTTAGTTGGGCAACACTCAGAAGGTTGTGTCTGAGACCATCAACCTAGTACACATTGTCAGCACTGCTCTTTCCATTCAGAGAGATGGACCCTTTGCCTTTGACCATGCATGGTGCATCATTGCCAAAGCGAGCCGCACCACCATCATACTCCTCCAAGGATAGAAACTTACTCCGGTCACCTGTCATATGGTGAGAACAACCACTGTCAATGATCCACTCATTGGAATTATCAAACCGGGAGACAAGAGCCTTCTTGTCTACCACATCTTCCTTTACAACAACAAACACAATGTCTTCATTCTCTTCATCTTCTGATTCCTCATCCGTGACACCTTCATCAACTGCCACAAAATAGTTTCTCCAGTTTCCTCCTTTGAATTTCCTGAACCTTTCTGGTTTGTCCTTGTTATCACCATTAGGACAGTTTATAGCAATATGTCCTATCCAGTTACAAGAAAAGCATTTCAAAGGTAGCTTACCTTTGTATTTACCGATTCCTTTAGGAAGCTTCCTGGCAAGGAGAGCTTCAAATGCCATCAGAATCTCCTCATCATTCATTTTCTACTCTGACTAGGTTCACCACTAGTGCCAACTTCTTTTCCTTTTCTAGATGGTATAGCAGAGGCTTTAAATGCTGATTCAGTCTTTTGAACACTGCCATCAAAACTATTTAGCTCATAGGCTGTTAACTTGGCTATGATGGAGTCCAAGGATACCTTAGACTTGTCTATTGATCTTAGCTCCTGAATAGCAGCAACCATTATTGCATAGACCGGCAATAGGGATCTCAGGACTTTGCTTACCACAGTGGAATCTTCTATTTTACCACCTGCACTCTTGATTTCTCCAACAACTATTTTGATTCTTATTTCATACTACTGAATGGTCTCACCTTCAACCATCCGCATATCTTAAAACTTCCCTCTCAGGCTTTCTTCCTTAACCTATTTCACATGTTCATCACCACCATAGATATTTTCAAGAGCATCCCATACCTCTTTGGGATTTACCTTGTCCTGAACATCAATAAACTCAATGTCAGATAGACTACTAATGAGGGCTTCCATGACTTGCCCATTTTCTTGTATTTCTCTCTTTTGGTCATCGGTGAGAGTACCGGTAGGGACAACATAGACATTCTCAACATAACTCCAGTGTTGAGCACCCATGCTTCTGATGAATATCTTCATCCTATCTTTCCATATACCAAAATTTTCCCTGTTAAACTTTGGACCTTCCCTCTTCATCATTTGACTGGGATCTTTACCTCAAGCGGTTAAGATTACAACACAGAGGACCTAGGGCTCTGATACCAATTGATAACTCAATGATGAACCAATAGTACCAAATCGGTACTGAGAGTGGGGGGGGGGGTGAATTAGTACAAACAAAATGCAATCCAAAACCGGTTTGATAGCACATACTCCAAATGACTGGCAAACAGGGATACTGGTTGAAACAGAGTGCAACCAGTAAGAGATAGAGTAACTAAAACAATCATAAACCAGTCACTCACTAAGCTTTCCTCTTAGCTCAATACTATAGTACCATTACACTCTCATGCATGAACAGGTAAACTATCATTTGATCTTCACAACAGTTAGTTCAATATGTTTTATAGACAGGCATAAAACACAGAATCATCATATGCTCAATAGGTAATAACAAAGCATCACAAGATAAAAGCATCACACATGACACACATATTTTTCACATGGAAACCCAACTGGGAAAAGCCACGGTGGGGATGAATACCCACAATCTGCTTTTGAACTCTTTAGAAGTCCGCTTTGTTAGGAGCCTTGTCTAGTTAAAGACATTACAATAGGTTATGCTAGGAACTGATCCTATTAGGGATCACTCAGTTAAGGGATGGCTACAATACTTGGTTAAGGGTTAAACCCGGTTAGGGTTACCTTGTTAGAGGATTTCAAGAACTCAATAGCTAAAGGATCTCCAGAGCTCTATAGCTTTCTAGAACTCATTAACTTCGAGTTAGCCGGTTAAGGGATTTGAATCAAGCCAGTTAAAGCTACTCGGTTAGGGGATTTGTATCAAGCCAGTTAAGGCTACCTTGTTAAGGGATTTCACAACTATTGAAGTGGTTAAAGATCAACAGGAATTACAATAATCTGGTAACAACACTCAATGCTAATGCAAATCCATTTTGGCTCCTCTTCACCTTTTGCACATTCACTTTGTAGGTATCTCTTCTCTCCTTTGGTCTGGCAAGAATCACATATCACTTCCCTTGGATACACACTCACAAATTTTTCCAACAACCTTAGAAAGTAACACAACATCGACCTTATAGAAAACAGACAGGTCTGTAGCAAAAACCATAAACACTAAACCTGTTAGGTTAAGCAATTCAAGTGGTTCAATCCCGACCATTGAATCATACTGCATTAAATGCAATAGTCTTGAATTGATCTCAAGACATTCTCCATCGTCCATTATCCACCAATTTCATGGTGGCTGATAACCCATCACGTGTTATCACCGTTTGACAAACTTTGCACATTCCCAAGGTAGATAGGAATACTCTTCTTCATGCAAGATCCTTCACACGCACAAAGCTTAGATGGCAACACAACCTGTTCTCCGTTATACTGTTAACTCATCACACAAAGATCACCGATTGAGTCACACAGACTTGAGGTACTCCAACCAGAAATCCTGAAGTGGAAACTACCTACCAACCGGTAGCCATACAATGCTTCCATGTGCCGGTTCCCATAACTACATCCTGGTTCATCTTGAGCAAATACACCACTTCACTTTGGCATATATACCGGTTCACACATATGCCGATTCTCTCTTGTCACATATCACATATGCCGGTTCACTTTACATCACATATTGACATCAATGACAACATACAATATCATTATGTCCTTATACCGGTTCACATAATGCCAATAGGCAATACCGGTTAAACATAGTAAGACTTCAAGCATCATACATAGATAAGTCTGAACACTTCAAATACATTCAATACTTGATAACAACTTCACTCATAAACATATGCATGTGGTATACCAATAATACCATAACCTATTAGTTCTACATGCATAATCACTTAGACAAAGAATACATAATCATCACATAAAATATGCACAACTCATGACACACAGATTTTTCACGTGGAAACCCAAATGGGAAAAACAACGGTGGGGATGAATACCCACAAGCGTGTTTTTGAACTCTTTTGAAGCTTGCTCTATTAGGAGCCTAGTCTGGTTAAAGACTATACAATAAGGTTCTGTTAGGAACCAATCCTATTAAAGATCACCTGGTTAAGGGATGGCTATATACCCTGTTAAAGGTTGAAACCCTGTTAAATGTTACCTCGCTAGAGGATTTGAAGAACTCAATGATCTTGAGTCACCCGGTTAAAGGATTTACAATAAGCCTATTAAAGCTACCCGATAAAGGGATTTTCCAACTGTTGAAATGGTTAGAAGACAACAGGTAAAAACTCTATTCTGATAACAACACTACATGCCAAGGCAGATCCTTTTCATTTCCTCTACTCTGCAATCACACTCTGCAGTTTTCCTCTTACTAGTCTGGCAAGTATCTCATCACTCGGATACACACACACAAAATTTTCCAACAACTTACAATAAAAAACATCATCGACCTTATAGACAATAGGTAGGTCGGTAGCATAAATCCTAAACCCTAAGCATTTAGGTTTACAATACATCCAAACCTGACCATCCAAACACTTTGCATAGAGCAATACAATCTCAAATAGATCACAAGACAATCTACATCATTCATTCTTCACCGCATATGGGAATCAATAACCCATCACGCTTTCTTCTCATACCGCTAAGAAGAATAATCATTCCCAAGGTAGACATTTAATGCAATCGATCTTCTCATGCAAGATCCTCAAGGAAATCCTTCACGTGCACAAAACTGACGTGGCACGCCGATCTCATCTTCATCTCTTAGCTAACTCATCACAGGATGTCCCTAGAGCTGAGACTACCAACCGGTAGTCACACTTAGTGAAACCCCGACACCGGTTCACTGCATCTCTTCATACCTCTTCATATTGGTTCACCAACTTCTTTTAATCTGCATACCAGTTTACTAGCACTTATTGAAATCAATGACAACATACATTATCATCATATCAACATGTCAGTTCATCATATGCCAACAATATCCAACAATCTCCCCCTTTGGCATTGATGGCAATACTCAGTGTAGCATTGCAACTGTAAACATCATAGACTATTGTATCTGCATTAACATATCTCTTCTCCCCATACATCAGATATCTTCTCCCCCTTTGAAAACAATGCCAAAGTGGAGGCACAAGCTTCCATTTTCTATTATGTTGCTCCCCCTATGGAGTAACATCCTTCAACACATCAATCCTGAAAGATTTGACACTGTAGTACCTGACTGATTCGGAGCACACAACTTTAGTTGACTTCATGAAGGGGAAGAACCCCTAATTCACCTCTCAAATAGGTAAATGTAGTCTTCTGTTAGGGCTTAGTGAATATGTCTGCTAGGTGCTCCTTACTGGAAACATGTTGTACTACAACCTCCTTATTCTGAACTTTCTGTCTCAAGAAGTTTTATTTAAGCTCAATGTGCTTAGTTCTAGCATGCAATACCAGATTCTTGGAAATATTTATTGCACTTGTGTTGTCACAAAATATATTCACCGGTTCAAATACAAGTACTTTGAAACTGTCCAATAGATGTTTCATCCAGATTGCTTAAGTGCAGTTCATAAATGCTGCCACATATTCTACTTCAGCTGTAGACTGGGAAGCAAAGCTCCGCTTCTTACTCGTCCATGATACTAATCTTCCACCAAGAAAGAACGCTCCATCGGTTGTGCTCTTTCGGTCATCCACATTACCTGCCCAATCGGCATCGGTATACACTTTGAGATTGAAGTCACCATTATATGGATACCACAATCCATAGTCAACTATTCCTTTCAGATACCTAAGAATCCTCTTGACAGCTACTAAGTGGGATTCTCTAGGACATTTCTGAAAATGAGCTACTATGCCCACTGCATGAGCAATATTTGGTCTGCTGTGCACCACATAGTGCAGCTTACCGATCATTTACCGGTACTCTTTCTCATTCACCAACGTTGAATCATCTTCCTTAGTCAATTTACAACCGGTCACCATCGGTGTACCAACCGGTTTTCTCTATTCCATGCCAAAGGTCTTCAATACCTCTTTGACATACTTGGTCTGGGTAATAAAAATACCCTCTTTCATTTGCTGAATCTGTAGGCCAATGAAGAATTTTATCTCCCTAATTAGAGACATCTCAAACTCTTTCTTCATTACATTTGCAAATGCATGGCTCATTTCATCATCACTTCCAAAGATTATGTCATCTACAAATACTTCACAGATCAGAATCTGATCATCTTTTGATTTCCAGTAGATGTTGCTATCTTCACTTGTTCTCTCAAATCCAATCTTCACAAATGAGAGTGTACTCATTCATACCATGCCCTAGGTGCTTGTTTCAATCCATACAGAGCCTTGTGTAACCTACACACTATGTTACTATCTTTTGATAAGGCAAACCCATCCGGTTGCTCTATATATACTTCCTCTTCAAGGATTCCATTCAAGAATGCAGACTTCACATCCATCTGATATACCTTGAATCCCTTAAATGCTACAAATGCAAGTAGCATTCAAACTCCTTCTAGTCTAGCCACATGAGCAAATGTTTCTCCATAGTCTTCTCCCTCCTCTTAAGCATATCCTTTGCATACAAGTCTTGCCTTGTTCCTTACAACTGTGCCTTGTTCATTAAACTTATTCCAGAAGACCCATTTGGTACCAATGACATTCTTGTTTTCAAGTCTAGGTACCAAAGACCATGTTGCATTCTTTTCAATCTGGTCTAGCTCCTCTTCCATTGCTTTAAACCAATCTTCATCTGTAAGTGCCTCCCCAATAGTCTTAGGCTCCAATTCAAAGATCATGCAAGAGTTCTCCTTCACCTTTCTTCTCTTGAGTATCCCTGCATCTTTATCTCCTACGATCTACTTAGGATCATGATGTAGCTTCACATATCTAGGAATGACTCTAGCTTGATTTGCTAGCTTTTCTTCTTCCCCTTCACTTACCTCTTCTTCTTCTCCTACTATAGCTTCTACCGATATAGGAACACTGAGATCTTTACTAGTTTCTTTCTTAACCGATTCCTAGAAGGTTATACCCAGTTCATCTTCCACTTCTTCGTTGCAAGTTTCCTCAGGTTCCTCAGGGGATTCATCAACCTTGACATTGATGCTCTCAATAATATTCTGAGTTATGTTATTATAGCACTTGAGGGCTTTGCTCTTAGTGGAATATCCTAGAAATATTCCTTCATCACATTTAGCATGAAATTTTCTCAAATGCTCACCTCTCTTGATATAGCACTTACTACCAAACACTTTAAAGCAACTCACAGTGGGAGTCTTTCCGGTCCAGTACTCATAAGGGGTTTTATCTTTGCCTTTCTTGATAATTACCCGGTTCATTGTATAGACTGCAATGCTCACCGCTTCTCTCCAAAAGGTATGAGCAACCTTTCCTTGGATCAACATTGTTCTCACCACTTCAACTACAGTCTTGTTATTCCTTTCTGCTATGCCATTCTATTGTGGTGTCCTAGGGGCAGACAATTGCCTCTTGATGACATTCTCTTCATAGTACTTGTTGAATTCATTAGAAGTGAATTCTCCTCCTTGATCAGTTCTTAGGAACTTTATCCTTTGGCTACTTTCCTTTTCTACCAATGCTCTGAAGGCCTTGAACTTTCCAAATGCTTCAGACTTGTCTTTCAAGAATGTGACACACATCATTCTTAAGCAATCATCAGTAAGAATCATAAAATACCTATCTCCCTGAATACTTCTTGTTTTCATAGGACCACATAAATCAGTATGCACAAGGTCAAGTAAATTCTCTGCTGAAAAAAACTTACCTTTAAAAGTTGAGGAAGACATCTTCCCAAGTTGACATTCTCTGCACAAAGAATTCTCAGGTTTGTTCAACAAAGGTAATCCTCTTATCGCCTTGATCTTACTAGCTTTAACAATATTGTCAAAGTTCATATGACAAAGTCTCCGATGCAATATCCAAATGTCATCAAACTTAGCCATTAGACACCAACTTATCTTGGCATTCAATTGAAATAGGTTGCCTCTGGTCTTCTTACCGGTGGCAATAAGTTCACCACTCTTCCCAATTATACTGCAGATTCCACCTTTGAACTCTAGAATGAGTCCTTTGTCGTTCAACTAAGCAACACTTAAAAGGTTATACTTAAGACCTTCTACCCAGTAGACATCATCTGCACTGCTCTTTCCGTTTAGTGAGATGGATCCTTTACCTTTCACCAAGCATGGTGCATCATTGCCAAATCTAATAACAGCTCCATCATATTCTTCTAGAGATAGAAACTTTCTCCGGTCACCAGTCATGTGGTGAGAAAAACCACTATCAATTATCCACTCATTAGAGTTGTCAATGCGAGAGACAAGTGATTTCTTATCTGAAACTTCTTCCTTTACAACTACAAACACTATATCTTTAGTCTCTTCATCCTCCAATTCTTCATCAGTAACACCTTCATCCATAGCAATGAGACAATTTCTTCTACTTCCTCCTTTATACTTTCTAAACCTCTCTGGTTTATCCTTATTATCACTGTTAGGATAATTAACAACTATATGTCCTATCTTGTTGTAGGAAAAACATTTTAAAGGAAGCTTACCTTTGTATTTTCTAGTACCTTTTGGAAGTCTTTTGGCAAGAAGAGCTTCAAACTCCATCAGAATCTCTTCATCATCCATATCTCTACATTGTCTGGATTCATAATTGGTACTAGTTTCTTTTCCTTTTCTGGAGGGTGCAACAGATGCTCTAAAGGCTGACTCAGTCTTCTAAACACTGCCATCATAGCTATTCAACTCATATGCAGTCAACTTTGCAATGATAGAGTCTAAGGATACCTTGGTTTTATCAATAGACCTTAGTTCCTGGATAGCAGCAACTCTGATTGCATAGATTGGTAACAATGATCTCAAGACTTTACTAACAACGGTGGCATCCTCAATCGTTCCACTAGCGCTTTTGATATCTCCTACCACAATCTTAATCCTTATGCCATATTGCCGAATGGTCTCTCCTTCAACAATCCTCATGTCTTCAAATTTTCCTCTAAGGTTCTCTTCCTTAGCTTACTTTACATGCTCATCACCACCATAGATGATTTCTAGTGCATCCCATACATCCTTAGGTGTGTCCTTGTCTTGTACATCAATAAACTCAATATCTGACAAGCTGCTGATAAGGGCTTCCATGACTTGCCCATTTTCCTGAATCTCTCTCTTCTTCTCATCGGTAAGAGTGCTAGTGGGAGTCACATAAGCATTCTCTATATAGCTCCAGTGTTGAGCACCCATACTCTTGATGTAAATCTTCATTCTGTCCTTCCATATCTTGAAGTTATCTCTTTTGAACTTAGGACCTTCCCTCTTCATCATTAAGGCAGGATCTTTTACCTCAAGTGGTTAAGCTTATACCACCCAGGACCTAGAGTAGCTCTGACACCAATTGATGAATAATGATGAACAACAGATACCCTAAATAGTACTAAGAGGGGGCGGTGAATTAGTATAGTCAAAAAATTTCTCAACAACTTATCAAGTTAAAGCAATATCAACCAGTTGTCTTCATTACTGAACTTAACCATGGCAATACTAGTTAAACACAGTAAGACTTCAGACATCATACATAGATAAGTCTGAACACTTCAAATACATTCAATACTCGATAACAACTTCACTCATAAACATATGCATGTGGTATACCAGTAATACCATAACCTATTAGTTCTGCATGCATAATCACTCAAACAAAGAATACATAATCATCACATGAAAAATGCACAACTCATGACACATAGATTTTTCACGTGGAAACCCAAATGGGAAAAACCACAGTGGGGATGAATACCCACAAGATTTTTTTGGAACTCTTTTGAAGCTCGCTTTGTTAGGAGCCTAGTCTGGTTAAAGACTATACAATAAGGTTTTGTTAGGAATTGATCCTGTTAAAGATCACCTGGTTAAGGGATGGCTATATACCCTGTTAAAGGTTGAAACCCTGTTAAAGGTTACCTCGCTAGAGGATTTGAAGAACTCAATGATCTTGAGTCACCCGATTAAAGGATTTACAATAAGCCTATTAAAGCTACTCAGTAAAGGGATTTTCCAACTGTCGAAATGGTTAGAAGACACCAGGTAAAAACTTTGATTTGATAACAACACTACATGCCAAGATAGATCCTTTTCATTTCCTCTACTCTGCAATCACACTCTACAGTTTTCCTCTTACTGGTCTAGCAAATATCTCATCACTCGGATACACACACAAAATTTTCCAACAACTTACAATAACAAACATCATCGACCTTATAGACAACAGTTAGGTCGGTAGCATAAACCCTAAACCCTAAGCATTTAGGTTTACAATACAAGCCATCCAATCCTGACTGTCCAAACACTTTGCATAGAGAAATACAATCTCAAATAGATCATAAGACAATCTGCATCATTCATTCTTCACCGCATATGGGAATCAATAACCCATCACACTTTCTTCTCATACCACTAAGAAGAATAATCATTCCCAAGGTAGATATTTAATACAATCGATCTTCTCATGCAAGATCCTCAAGGAAATCCTTCACGTGCACAAAAATGATGTGGCACCTCGATCTCATCTTCATCTCTTAGCTAACTCATCACAGGATGTCCCTAGAGCTGATACTACCAATCGGTAGTTACACTTAGTGAAACCCTGACACCGGTTCACTGCATCTCTTCATACCTCTTCATACCAGTTCACCAACTTCTTTTAATCTACATACCGGTTTACTAGCACTTATTGACATCAATGACAACATACATTATCATCATATCAACATGCCGGTTCATCATATGCCAACAATATCCAACAGATTTATTGACATGTATTTTGCTGGTTTGAAAGAGTTTTGAACTGATCTATGGAAGTTATTGAGGTTTTGTAGTTATCTAAGATTGTTGCTTTCCAATATTGTATTTTGTTGTCCTGAAAAGTGGATTTTCAATTTTCACTAAAGAATATTTTAAGTAGATTTATTCTTTCTCAAGCATGTTAAATGATTTAAAAAAAATGTTTAAATATATGTTTTTATTTATTTGATGTTTTA
The DNA here is from genome assembly GCF_030272615.1 of Cryptomeria japonica. NCBI lineage: Eukaryota > Viridiplantae > Streptophyta > Pinopsida > Cupressales > Cupressaceae > Cryptomeria > Cryptomeria japonica. Next base: position 190,758,221 of record NC_081408.1, read on the forward strand.
GAAGAGTTGAGTGTTTGATTTTATAGCCACAATAATTGAAAATCCTAGTGGATTCTTAAGTATTTGCCTACGTCAATTGGTATCAAATAAGGTTTATATTTATTGAAAGGGTTGAATGAAATAAAAATAGGGTTTGTTCCAAAATAATATTGAAAGATGCCACCTTGAAGAAAAATGCCTAGAATAGTGGAGGTTTTGAATTTTTTTTTTGAAATAATAAGAAATGATATAAGTAACAAGATAAGACTAGATAGTTGAAGTACAAGAGATCATGTTAGTGAAGAAGAAAGTGAAGTGGAAGAACAAGAAACATATATGATGAACAATACGTAGATGATACAAAATAGCTATTCCCAAAGGCACTTATAAAAATTAACAAAGGAAATTTGGAGGAAGTTCCTAATTTTTCAAGAGCTTTGAATGCTGAGGGATTGATTGACTAAATAAGTGATCTAGAAGAGATCAAAGATCATTAGGAGTGGAAAGAGCTCAAACAAAACTCAAAGTGAATGTTGCACTATGGTGGAGGGTATTGTAGAGAGAAAGGGTTGCAAATGGTGGCTATATTGAAGGCAAAGTTCATCCTATGGCATTATGAATTATTGTTATTTACGAAGATGCAAAATTTAAAGAAAAAAAGAAATGAGGGTGAAAGATTGCACACAAAAGGATCTTTATAAATTAGTGATTAGATCAAGACAACACTAGGTGGGTAAGGAAAAGGTGGCTACATATATAAATGGATTGAGATTCAACATTAAAAATGTGCTAAGTATGTTAAAAATAAATGCACTATAAGAGGCATACCAATATGGGATGAAGGAAGAAGATTGAAGATAATGAGGAGATAACAAAATAATCCAAGGTAGAGGTGGGTTTATGATAGAAAAGGAACAAGAGAATAACTACAAGGGAAAACAAGTTAGTGATAAGGATTCCAAATTGAAGTGGAATAAAGAATAAAGACATGGAACAAAAGAAGGAGATTCCTCACAAGAAAGAATATAGGTGAAATACTCAAATCATCCGATAACTCCACTTCATATGTATTTCTAGAACTGAATTTCCTCAAGATCTTACAAGGTCCAAACTTCTTCATATGCAACTTGTTATAGGTTCCAACCAGGAATCTCTTTTTTCTAAGATATACCATTACTTCATCTCCAACTTCAAATTCCTTATGTCTCCTCTTCTCACCCACTTTCTCCTTATATTTGCTGTTCATGTTTTCCAAATGCTTCTTAACCTGAATATGCAAGGCTGCCATGTGATCTGCAAAGTCTTCTGCTTTTGAACTTCTCTGGTCGTCACTACTGATATCTCTCAATTTTTATATATCTATAGGGTGTACTCCGGTAACAATCTCAAAAGGTATTTTTTCAATACTCCTATTCACTGAATTATTGTAGGGAAACTCTGCTTGTGCTAAAATCAAATCCCAACTTCCGGTTTTGTCTCCAACTAAACATCTTAGTAAATTACCCAAGCTCATTTTTACTACCTCTGTCTATCCATGAGTCTGTGGGTGAAAAGTAGAACTGAATCCCAAATCTATCTTCATCTTCTTCCAAAGTGTTCTCCAAAAATAACCAACAAACTTAGTATCTCTGTCAGAAACTATACTTCTAGGTAAGCCATGCAATCTCACCACTTCTTTGAAAAATAGGTCAGCTATTCAAACTACATCTAATGTCTTCCTACAAGGTATGAAATGAGCCATCTTAGAGAATCTATCCACCACCACAAATATAGAATCATTCCCTCTGTGTGTTTTAGGTAATCCAAGTATGAAATCCATGCTTATATCCTCCTAAGGTCTTTCTGGTACTGTCAAAGGTTTGTACAATCCCACATTCTGACTACTCCCTTATGCAACTTGACAAAATCTACAGCTCTGCACAAATTTCCTAACATCCTTATGAATGTGGGGCCAAAAGTAATGCTCACTCACCAATTCTATTGTTTTGTCAACACCAAAGTGTCCGACTAAACCTCCACTATGCTTCTCCTTTATTAGATTCTCCCTCATAGAACTCTTAGGTATACACAAATGAACTCCTCTGAATAACATCCCATCCTGAATGAAATAATCCAACCACTTACTCCTATATGACATAACCAGTTCTTTACATGCTTTCCAAGGTTCTGCAAAATCTGGGTCATCATCATACAAGGTCTTGAATTCCTCAAATCCTAATACTGTCACTCTCATCTCTGTCAACAAATTCCTCCTTCTACTCAATGCATCAACAACTTTGTTAGATTTCCCACTCCTATGTTTCAACAAAAAGGTGTAACTCTGCAAAAATTCTACCCATCTCATATGTCTCTGATTCAACTTACTCTGACTATTCAAATACTGCAAGGCTTGATAATTTGTATACAATAGAAAATCCTTAGGCAACAAGTAATGTCTCTATTTCTTCAAGGCTTGAACTATGGCATAGAATTCCTAATCATACACTAAATATCTCCTATGAGCATCATTCAACTTCTCATTGAAATAAGCTACTGCTCTTCCTTTCTGACTCAAGACTGCTGCAATTGTTGTTCCACTTGCATCACAATCAACTTGAAATACCTTGTTGAAATCTGGTAAAGCTAACATAGGCTGCTCAGTCACTTTTTGCTTCAATAGTTCAAAAATTTTGTTTTCTTTGGTGGTCCACTTTAATTCCTTCTTATCTCCCCTCATTGTCTCAGTCATAGGGATACAAACAAAACTGAAATTTCTGATAAAATTCTGATAGAAACTAGCCAATCCATGAATTTATCGTACCTCTCCAATGCTTTCCGGTGTAGGCCATTCAATAATTTCTTTCACTTTCTCAGGGTCCATCTTCAGTCCATCAGCAAATATCACAAATCCCAAATAGACTAATTCTTCCTTCATGAAAGTACACTTCTTAACATTTATCAACAACTTCTCTTCCCTTAACCTCTGCAAAACTTGTCTCAAATGCAACAAATGCTCCTCTTTTGTCTTACTGAAAATCAAAATGTCATCCAAATAAACAATAACAAACTTACCCAAGAATTTCTTCAATACATCATTCATCAACCTCATGAAAGTACTCAGTGCATTAGTTAACCCAAAAGGCATCACCAAACATTCATACAATCCTTCATTTGTTTTGAAGGCTGTCTTCCACTCATCTCCTTCTTTGATCCTGATCTAATGATATCCATTCTTCAAATCTATCTTTGTAAAGTATTTGGCTCCACTCAAACAGTCTATTATGTCATCCATCCTAGGCAAAGGAAACTAATATTTCACTGTGATAATTTATTTCTCTGGAATCAATGCACATCCTCCATTCTCCATTCATCTTAGGTGCTAATACTACTGGCACTGCACAAGGACTCAAACTTTCTTTGATCAAACCTTTCTTCAACAACTCCTGCACTTGCCTATTTAACTCTTCATTCTCTATCGGTGTCATCCGGTGTGCAGCTTTGTTAGGCAAACTAGCTTTGGGAATCAGGCCCATGCAATGAATGATACTTCTTACCAGTGGTAATCCATTAGGCACATTATCTAAAATGATGTCTTCGTACTTTGTTAGCAACTCCTTTATTTCTTTTGATTGTTCTTCTTTATGCTTCGGATTCTCAGTCTTCTTAGGAACTAAGACAAAACACACATTCTCATGTCTCATTCCATCCAATAAATAGATCCTTGCATTTGTACAAACGTCACTCTTCAAAGGCTCTTCCAAAGGAAACAAGGTTTGCTTCATCCCATTTGGCACAATAGTGTAAATATTATTTCTCCCATCATGAATTGCTTGTCTATCAAATTGCTAAGGTCTACCCAACAAAAGGTGACAATATCCATAGGCATAATATCACACAAGACATCATCATGATAATTCACAATTTGTAATTTTACCTAACATTGTTCACTTACCAAAAACTTATGTTCATCTTGAATCCATGCTATCTGATAAGGTTTAGCATGTTTCAATATTTCCAAGTTCAACTTATTCACCATCTCCTTTGAAACAAGATTATCCAAACTACCACTATCAATAACAACTTTACAACACTTACCAAATACTTTACATCTGGTCTTGAACAAATTTCTCCTCTACAAGGGTTCTTCATCTTCTCCAGTATGAAATAAAACACTCCTCATCATCAATAGTTCTCTATCTTCTTACATTTGAATGCACGATGTCCTTCTCCTTCACACTTAAAGCAAGTTCCTCTAAACACTCTCTTGTCTTGTCTTCTGTTATCTTTTCCAAAATTCTCATTCCGGTAGCCATCCGGTTCTCTCCTCCGGTAGAATTTTTTGTCATCATTCCAGTATGAATTACCATCTTTTCTTACTTCCTTGTCCTTATTATGATCTGTATAAGTTCCTCTTTCTCTTTGAAATCATCTTCCATCTCTACCTCTTTGTCTCTGCTCATGTCTTTTATTCAACTTCTCTTCTTCTTTTAGGGCATACTGGCAAGATTCTTCAACACTCTGTAACTTGATCAAACTGAGTTCATCTTGTATAGACATCCGCAATCCATTCAAATATTTGGCAACTTGTTCAATCTCATCATCAACATGTCCGGATTTGATATTCAACTTGTAAAATGCTTTGGTGTACTCTTTCACACTAGATTCCTCCTGCTTCAAATTCTACAACTTCCGAAATAGATTCACTTGATAATCACTTGGCATAAACTTTGATTTTAACTTAGCAACCATCCGATCCCATGTCTTGATCTTCTCTTTACCTCTTCTCTGTCTATCAACCTGAAAATGTTCCCACCAAAGAGATGCATGACCTTTTGACTGGGTACAAGCATACTTCACCTTTCTATCCTCTATGGTGTTTTCAAAATAAAAATACTTCTCCATCTTAAAGATCCAATCCATCAACTCATCTGAATCCAACTTCTCATCATATTCCGATGGGGTAAAATGTGGTTTAGTATTTGCCCTACCCAAAACTCTTAAAAACCTCTCTTCATCTGGGTCAACCATCGATGGATTTCCTTGATCTGCTGGGGCTTCTTTTGCTTCGTCTTCACTCACATATTCAATATGTTGACCTCTCCTCTAGGTTGTCTCAATGAATTCTAACCAGGCTGAAATTCCTCACAACAATTCCATCACAACCGGGTCTACATTCTCTCATGCTCCAGCATTCCTATTTCCTCCTCATGCTATCTTCACACCAGTCCTCTGTAGCTTTAGGTCAGATCCTCAGTGCACCACCCCGCAATGAAATTCTTAGGAGCACCACCCCACAATGAAATTCTCAGGATAACACAATCTCCGGAATGAAACTCGCTCTGATACCACTTGGTGTAGTCACTAGTAAGGAGGGACCTGAAATAGATCATTCTGGACCAGTTGACAAGAGTAAACACAATGGAAAAAAAAGATATGATGGAGGCAATGCAGAACAGATTGAATTACAACATGAAAACTGATTAAAACCAACCGATAACAACTAGGTTACAAAAAACCGGCTCACAGGCCTACTAAAACATGCTTAAATATAGAACAGGTCACTACCGGGACCTCCAAATTAATGATATATCTTCTATGTTTTACTAATTCGAATGATTATCATCATGACACATTATTATGCTCAATTACAATGATTTATATGATCCAAGGGGATCTGATCGGCCCAAAAAGGATCAAAACCCGAAGAACGAGGCCTAATGTTGAAAACCAACAAGGTCAGCCTCCACCAAAGAAATCCTTTCTAAAAAATCCAAAGGATGAGGTGATAATCAAAGAGAGGGTCAGCCACATGCTAAGGAACATCAAAATCAATGCTCAGGGCTCCACAAGCTACATAAGGGATTCTGGTAGATCAAATAGGTCCAAGCAATTGGTAACAGAACAAGCAACTGATAACAGTTGACTGTCATGGAAACCAATAGCGATAACTATATATATATATATATATATATATATAGAGAGAGAGAGAGAGAGAGAGAGAGAGAGAGAGAGAGAGAGAGAGAGAGAGAGAGAGAGAGAGAGAGAGAGAGAGAGAGAGAGAGAGAGAGAGAGAGAGAGAGAGAGAGAGAGAGAGAGACTCTAATGATTAGAATAACACTATTAAGGCCAAAAAAGGAACAAGAAGAGCCCACACAAAGGAGAAGTTTGTTCAAGACTATTTGTAAATTAGGAGGAAAGTGTTATAAATTAATAATGGATAGAGATAGTACAAAAAATTTGGTGGCAAAAGAACTGGTAGGCAAGTTGAATTTGAGAAGAGTAAAGCATTCCAATCGATACAAAGTTTCATGGCTGCAAAAAGGTCATCAAATTTTGGTAAGTGAACAATTTTTGGTAAATTTTCAAATAGGTAATTACAAAGATGAATTTATATGTGATGTAATGTCCATGTTTGTCACATATTATTAGTAAACCATGACAATTTTATCAAAAATATTTGTTTAATGGTGAATAAAATACTTATCACATAGCAAAGATGAAAATATTTTTGTATGACTTCAAGTAAATAGTTTATAAATGAATTCAAGGATGAATGAGCATATTCTATATTGATTTATGATTCAAAAGATGTTGGGAAAATTTAATTATTATTAGGAAGGAAAGAAAAATTGGGGTTGTAGAGGTAGGAGGGGGAGGAAAGTGTTACAAGCTAGGTTTGTTGTTGCACCAAAAGATTGACCTGTCAATGCCTGATACAACTAATAGACTTATAGAATCCACGGGAGGTTGTTAAACCATGTCATGAATCCCCATGAGGGACACTGGCCCACTGCCAACAATCCCCCTCCCAGTGTCACTTACCACGACCTGCGTGATTGGATCCTATGGCCAAGCTTTGATACCACTTGTTACAAGCTAGGGTTGCCGCTGCACCAAAAGATTGAGTTGTCAATGCTCGATACAACCACTAGACTTATAGAATCCACATGAGGCTGTTAAACCATGTCACGAATCCCTACGAGGGACGCTGACCCACTAGCAACAAAAATATCCTTGTACAAGAGGAAAATGAAGAAGAGCAAAGATAACTTACATCTAAAGCATGTGTTCTTCAAAGTATGGGAAGAGTGAAACATGAGTTGTGAAACATAATGAAAAGGTAAGGTTTAAATTTTTATTTTACTTGATGAAACCAAATTAAATGGATTTGAGGGAATTGAAAAAGAAATTGTAGAACAAGAGGAAAATTCAAGGGTAATGATTAGATTATATCAATTTTTTTAGGATTATTTTAATGTAAGAGGAATGGTAAAGATAAGTAAGGGAAGAAAAATGGTGAAGTGCAGGTCACTAGCAGAAAAATGGCTAGCTATTGGGAGTAATTAAATATATTTAGAAATTATACTTCAAACTAAAAATCAAGAGCTAAAGATAGAAGGGAAAAGGGTCAAATGAATGAAAGGAAAAAAATAATGGAGAAGTGGCATGGGTTGAAGCCTATAAACTATTGAAGATTGGAATTCGTTTAATCCAAGGTTTGACTATTCAACTTCAAAAGTTTGAAGATTAAAAAATTAAAAAAAAATGTTAGCAAATTGAGATTTTTGAAATTCTTATCTTCTCGCTTTGAAAATACACACCTAGCTTGGAAAAAGATTATTTATATCTTTTTTTAGCTCCTTTCCTACCTTTTATTATTCTAAATCAAGAAAAAGGCAATCTTGGGAGCCTAGAAGTGGGGTTAGTTGTATTAGCCAAACATGACATTATTCTAGAATATTTCTGAAAAATCATTAATGAATATTTTTAGTGGAAAGAAAATAGGATTTACCATAGAATAGAAAGGAAAACTAAATTATTTTTTATTTTTTATATTTATATAAAAGAAGATAGGTATGGCTAGGAAAAGTTGGAGCAACAAAATGAAAGAGAGAGGTATAGAATGAAGAAATATTGAAAGAAAAAGATTCATTGGATACCATAAGAGTTGGGTGAACTTGAAAAGAGAGTTTCTCATCTTGTATGTTTTTGGTTTGAAAGAGTTTTGAATTGATTTGTAGAAGTTATTGGGGTTTTGTAGTTGTTGCAAAAGTAAGATCTAGGATTCTCACATTGTAATCTCGTAGTTTGTTGTTCTAAAAAGTGGACTTGTTTCAATTTTCAATAAATAATATTTGTAGTACATTTATTATGTCTCAAGTGCGTTAAATTATTTGTTAATTTTTTGAATATCTATTTTAGGTTTGCATATCATTCACATCCATTTCACATAAATTCTCACTTATTCCATAAAACAACTCATACAATCACAAATCTATAAATACAAGATCATTCTTTAAAAACCTAAACTAGGCTAAACACAAAATATACGATATTACATAAATTAGGCCACCAGTACCAATAATAAAAAAATTGGTTCACTCGAGGAGATAGAGGGGACCCAAACACACCAGAACACATATTTCTAAAATTATTCCAATAAACCGCACATGGTAACACATCTTCCAAGGTCGACACCAAATGAAACTTGTATGTAAATAAATCACGCTAACTTGTTGACCCCAAAATATCCTCCAATGCAAAAAACATACTGCGGATCTACACATGCCATAGTGAGACACATATCAACATCCAAACACAACCTCCAATGCATATCTAGATTGAAAAAGCATGATCCAAATAAGATACATCACCTCAGTCAGCCAAAGACAAAAAACAACTGATAACACTGAACATAGAAAAACATAACTTCTCATATAGATCAAACCAACACTAGAAAACTAAATTGGAACACTACTTGCAAACCAAATGAAAATGTCCTCCAAGCCACAACTCTTGAATCCACATATTAGAAAACTACCAAAAATTCTCTAGACCAATTTTGATAGACAACCTCATTATCAGAAACAAAAAAAAACCAACTCTACCATCCATGCAATAGATGACCTAAAAACTTGTTAGTACAATTTTAGTATCCTAAAATTGTGACCCCCACAATTTTGACCACATATTAAGCCCTCACCTTTGCAACAACATCTTTCTACTTGACTAAGACACCTCCCTGTGCTTTCATCTTGAGTCTCCCCTTGTTTCACTCTTTATGCTTCCTTAAGACCTTTTTCGAGCCCCAAAATAGGGCAAGACAGGGGCGTGGTGCCCCTGTCCCCCTAGGACAAGGGTGTGGCACCCCCGTCCCTCCCTCTTAGGGTGGCCCTAAGATGGGTCTGTCGGGCTCCTCAAGCTTAATTTTTTCTTCAGGGATTTCAATCTCTCTTTGTCGGCCTTCAATGGATGAAAATTAATTCTCTTGGGCATGTATAAAAGGAGATTCAATTCCCTCATTCGACATAGGAAAGATAAGGATAATAAGTGAAATTCAAGTGAAAGGTCTTCATCAAGCATTCAAGTCTTCAAGCATCCATCAAGTCTTCTTCTTCATGTGTCTTCTTCATTCATCCATATGAGCAACATTATAACATTCATTTGCAAGCATGTGTATGTGTTAGGGTTTTGTCATGTTACATGCCATTTCATAAAACATTTGTTATTACATTCAAGAAAGAAAAACAATCATCATCATCAATTGCAGATTTACAAGGTATACATTTCCTACATTTACATTTAAGCATTTGCAATTACTTTCTTTCAAGGTTGATTCCTCAACCAGGGTTTGACTGAGGCAAACCCCTATCTACAACCCTTCTTACCTTATTTTTTGTGTGTAGGTTGCAGGTGCACAACTGTAACTGTAGGTTTGGACTTCATTTGTAGAGATGGAAAAACCCTTTTCAACACGTAGATTTTTTGGAGGACCGTGTGCACTTTCAACATGGTCTCAATGACTTTTCTCAAAATTTTTAGGGAAAATTTGTATCCGTTTGAATATCTCAAATCCAAAGTTACAACACGATCCCTAACCGGTAGCCCCTCATTTCATCCATTTTATCTCCCTTTTCTGCATAGTCAACAAGTCAACGTATCTATTTACAAAAGAGGGTGAATCACTTTCCAACCCTTGCAATCCACTTGGTATTCATATCCTTATTCTCCTTGGAGTTGGATCTAGTGGATTCAAGCCCCCCTTTTGAATGTAAAGTTTCCCCAAAGTGAAAATCATTCTAGTGGCTTCCTTTCTCTCTCCTAGGTGGGGAGTCACTAGGATCCAATTTTCCACTTTACATTTTGGTGAGCCCGACATCTTACACACTAATTCTGATTCCCTATTGTTAGATCTAAATAATTGCAATTTGACTTTCAAAATTTCATTTCCAAGTTTGATCTTTTTACAAAATTTAGAGGTTAATTGTATAAAAACCCCAAGTTTACATTTTGACAAAATTAAGCTTGTAAAGTGTAGCATTTTAATTGCTTTTTTAAGATCTGATTTCTATTTCAAAATTGCAATTCAAATCTGTCTTTTCATTCTGAAGATTAAATGGTTAAAAAGAAAAACCCTAATTTTTAAGAATCTCCTATTCTGACCTTTGACTACTAATTTGACCGATCTAGACATCTCCAAATCGGCTGTTTTTTGGATTCTGCAATAAAATCATAATTTCTATCATCCCTAAAAATTTCAAAAAAAGTTGGTCAAACCGAGTACACATGCACACAGTCCCTAGCTTTTTTCCTGAAATTTTGGGAGTCGGAATTGATTGTATTTTTTTGCTTAAATCCAGAAAATTAGCGAACTTTATCAATTTTTGCACCCCTTAATGTCGAATACAAATTCAAATTTTCACACTTTTAACTTTTAAATTAATTTTCATAAAAAGGTCCTAATTTTAGATCTTCTTTTCAAGAAAATAAAGATTTTAATTAAGTGACTTTCAATGGCAATCAATGGATTGAATTTATTTTCCATTTCACATATGATTACATTGTTTTTAACATACATTTACTACAATCATATGTTGGATAATGGATTTGATACAATAATATGTTGGATAATGGCTTTCTTCATTTCATGTTGTTTCTTTTCATTCATAACACTTGGTCATATTATGTTACTAGGATTTCAAGGTTATGTCCTTTCCAATTTAATCTCAAATCTTCCATGTATCATCTTTGTTACATTATGGTGATTGATATTAACTAAATGCATTTCATGTATTAATCACCTTAAGTATTTTGTAGATCACAACCCTAGAGATTCTAATCTTTATACCTCTCATAGGGTATCTTGTGTGAATAAGATGAAAGCTAATATTCTAACCAATGATCTCTTTACAAAAGAGAAAGCATTGAAAAGAAATATAGACCCATCTTCTTCTAATACACATACCCTTGAGAAAGAGGGGCAATGCCAAACTATTAATATTTTTACATCTTTAGACCCTTCTTATTCTCCTAGGACCTATCTTCAACACCAAAGTATATATAGAGAGGATGATGTTATGCATTTTATTCATGATCTTTTCCCTCACATAGAAATGAGTAAAGATGAACCTTTAGATGATGAAGATGTTCATCCCGAATCTCCCAAAAAGGATAAGAATGATAAAGGAAAGAAGCTTATCCTTTCCCATGATATTTCTTCTTCATCTATAAAACCTTTTGTTCCCTCTTATACATCAAGTTTCAAAGAAATCTATGATCTTACTCCCCCAACTTCTCATTTGCAACATTCTTATAGTTGTGACTTTAATATAATAATAAAACAAAGTTTTAGAGGACATGGAATTGGGAAATTTGAACAAGGAATTCATGTCCCTATAAACCCTCCTACACAAGATACTACAAAAGGCCTCGGAAGTGAAACTCCTCTCTCTAAGGACGTACTCCGTAGCCTTGAAAATTTTAAGAACTATATTCAAAGAAAACAAACAAAAAGAGCCCGCAAGAATGCTTCTTCTTAAAAAAGTCATTTTTGCTTATTTCATCAAACCCATGATCATAATGTTGATGATTGCCCTGATTTTCAAAAATCTATTCAAGATGGAATCGACAATGACAAAATTAGAATCATGGATGATAAAAATTCTTCTTCTAATAATTCTTTTCCTTCATGTCAATAAAATTACTTAACACACATTTATAATCCTGAAAGACTAGTTAGGAGAATCTATTGGAGATTAAAATATGATAAGAATATTTTCTTTCCGCTTAAAAACCAAAACAAGAATCTTAAGAAAGTAAAAGGTGAGGAATATTTCATTTTTCATGATTCATATTCACATTCTCTTGGGAAATGTCATGCATTTAAGAAATTTGTCCCAAAGCAATATGATCATGCACAAATTTCTCTTACAATAGATCTAGTTGTCTTCCATGACATGAACATAGTGCCTTAGCACTTCTTTTCTTTTCATGTTGCTCTTCACCCTAAGACATAACTAGTCAACTTAACTGGGGGCTCTTTATCATTTGTGGTGGCATTGTTTCAATTTTAAATACATTGGGGTAGCAACATGAAGTTCACTTTCCTTCTTCTTTCCATTGACTTATATTTATCTTTATGCATTATTCATTATTAGATCTGTTTTCTTGCATAGGTTTATTCTTATGTGAGCGTATAATTGTTCTTTGGTTTTCCTCTTTGCTTGAAGAGGAGCATCTTTAATGTGTAATACACTTGTTTTTCTTCTCTTAATTCCCTTAGAAAACTTACTTCTTCTAGGGTTTCAATTGTTTACAAGTACAATATGCCCCTAGCATGGAATGGTCTCTTGGGAAGTACATGTCTCTTCCTTGAGAGGATTCATTCCATTAGGAAGGCATATCACTTGAAAATGATCTCCATTAGAAGATGTGTAATATTTATCTTTGTTCTTCTCACTCTAGGGGCAAGGATTTTTCTCATTTCTCTTCCTTTGTATCTCATTTATCATTATTTCCATAGGGACTACATTTTTCATATGTGATTATCATTTCTCACAATGGTATGTTCTTATGACTAATCCCTCTTGAGGAGTATGTGATGCTCTTTCTCTCTTCTCTTAGAAGATTACCACTTGTTGAGACATGTATTTTATATTTACTAATGTCTTTTCTTGCATGTGTTTATCTCTCTCTAGAAGATTGTGTAAGCTCTTCTTATTGTCACTACACTTGGGGGGAAATTATCTCTCTCTCTCTCTCTCTCACACACACACACACACACACACACACACACACAGGATCCATTATTTCCTATGTTGCGAATGGTGTAAGTTTCATTACTTGATGTCATTCCTTGTGTGAAATCATTTTTGTTTTCTCAAGGGTTCTCTCTTATATAAGAGGTGAAAGTGCTTGAATATAACCTCTTTTAAACTTGGTAATATACATATATAATAAATTCACCCATCCCCATTGGGATAAAATTGATTCATCCTTTGCCAAGAATCCCTTTCACTTAGCAATAGGAGGAAGGATTGCATTCTTGTTCTCTTTTGCGCTCCATTCTAGAAGATGTTATATTTGTCTAAGACAACTACTCTTGGAGGTAGATGTCTTTTGAACAAAGATCTCTTCTTCTCCAAGGATCTCCTTTACACTTAGAGCAGGATATCTCTTTTCAACTATCTTAACCTTGCTTGAAGAGTATACCCTCTCTTGCATGGATTTACGACATTGTTGCATAATGGATATCTTCTTTGTGTTGAAGGTAGGTATCCTTGTTCTACTTTCCTTAAGATATCAACATAAAACTATGTTGACATCTTAAGGGGGGGAACCCACATTGCTCCTTTTGTACTATACTTCTCTTGTGCATTGTTTCCCTTATATAGTGGGATATTCTCAGAGCTAGAGCACAACCTCTTAGAATGAGATATCGCTACTTTTTCTTGTACAGAGGGATATTCTCAAAACCAGAGCACAACCTCTTAGGGTGAGATATCGCTGCTTTTACTTTATACAGTGGGTCATTCTCAGAACTAGAGCACAACCTCTTAAAGTGAGATGTCACCACTTTCCTCCTTGTACAATTGGTCATTCTTGGAACTAGAGGGAAGCCTCTTAGAATGAGATTTAGCTACTTTTTTCTTTTATACACGGTGATTATTCTCGGAACCAGAGCACGATCTCTTAGAGAGAGATGTCATGCCTTTCTTGACACCTGTACTATACATCTTATATAGGTTGTAGCATACTTAGGCATAGACTCCTATGAGGTGCTTTGAACCTTACTTGCACACACGCATGGGATTGAGTGCAACTAACAATGTTCTCACCTTCCTCCCTTACATGGATCACCTAGAAATACTCCAGGGGCTAGTTTTCCATGTTCTTTTTCTCCATGGATCACCTAATTCTAGGGGCGAGATGTCCACGGTTTCCTCTTTTCCACCTTTCTTCTCATGGATCACCAAAGTGTGTATTCATGTCCTTTCTCTCCTTCCTCTCATGAATCCATATTTTTACTATTTATGGTTCATGGATGATGTCATATATTCTCTTTCATGTGATTATTGGTGTTTATGTGATGGCATTTGTCTTTGTGTTTCAACTAGTTGTTTGAGACGTTTGTGTTGAGATCTCTTCAACTAGTTGGTGTGTGATTTTGTGTGTCTTGTCTTTGTCATGTGTCTTTTGTGCTTGGTCTTGTTTTTGTTTGTCTTGTTCCTTTTGTTTTGTGTGCTCTTGCATAGGTTTGAGTGAGTTAAGATCCTAATATTGGGGGATTTGTTCCTCAAGATTAGTGATGTCTTATACTCCTTGTAGTATTACTCTATATCTCTCATCTTCATCTCTCTCTTCCTCCTCTACTTTACCGATAGTATTGGCATAAGACATACTCCTGCTAAAGTGGGTGCTAAATTTAGTGTCCTAAAATTGCGACCCCCATAATTTTGACCACATCTTAAGACCTCACCTTTGCGACAACATCATTCTACTTGACTAAGACCCCTCCCTGTGCTTTCATCTTGAGTCTCCCCTTGTTTTAGCCTTTATGCTTCCTTAAGACCTTGTTTGTGCCCTAAAATAGGGCATAATAGGGGCATGGCGCCCCTATCCCACCTAGGATAGGGGCCTGGCGCCCTTGTCCCCTCCTCTTAGGGTGGCCCTAAGATGGGTCTATCCGGCTCCTTAAGATTAATTTTCTCTTTGGGGGTTTAAATCTCTCTTTGTCGGCCTTCGATGGATGAAAATTAATTCTCTTGGGCATGTATAAAAGGAGATTCAATTCCCTCATTTAACATAGGCAAGATAAGGATAATAAGCGAAATTCAAGTGAAAGGTCTTCATCAAGCATTCAAGTCTTCAATCATCCATCAAGTCTTCTTCTTCATGTGTCTTCTTCATTCATCCATAGGAGAAACACTACAACATTCATTTGCAAGCATGTGTGTGTTAGGGTTTTGTCATGTTACATTCCATTTCATACAACATTTGTGATTATATTCAAGAAAGCAAAGCAATCATCATCATCAATTGCAAATCTACAAGGTATACATTTCCTACATTTACATTTAAGCATTTGCAATTACTTTATTTCAAGGTTGATTCCTCAACCGGAATTTGACTGAGGCAAAACCCTATCCACAACCCTTCTTCCCCTCTTTTTTGTGTGTAGGTTGCAAGTACACAACTGTAACTGCAGGTTTGGACTCCATTTGCAGAGACAAAAAAATCCTTTTCAACGCGTGGATTTTTTGGAGGATCGTGTGCACTTTCAACACTGTCCCAATGAATTTTCTCAAAATTTGCAGGGCAGATCCGTATCAGTCTGAATATCTTAGATCCAAAGTTATAGCATGATGCCAAACTAGTAGCTCCTCATTTCATCCATTTTATCTCCCTTTTCTGCATAGTCAACAAGTCAACGTATCTATTTACAAAAGAGGGCAAATCACTTTCCAACCCTTGCAATCCACTTGGTATTCACATCCTTATTTTGCTTGGATTTGGATCAAGTGGATTCAAGCCCCTCTTTTGAATGTAAAGTTTCCCCCAAGTGAAAATCATCCTAGTGGCTTCCTTTCTCTCTACCAGGTGGGGAGTCACTAGCATCCAATTTTCCACTTTACATTTTGGTGAGCCCGACATCTTACACACTAATTCTGATTCCCTATTGTTAGATCTAAATAATTGCAATTTGAATTTCAAAATTTCATTTCCAAGTTTGATCT